>NW_017306636.1:1107449-1126119 GCF_000935625.1 Nanorana parkeri | reverse complement strand
TGTCATTCCCCCCCCCCACTTTTGGGGGGCAAAAAGTGCGTCTTATGGAGCGAAAAATACGGTAATTATTATGGTGCCATCATATGGAAAACTATCATGGTTTTGTATCAATAATGCTTTTTTATACATTTTTAACTTGTTGTTTATGTTTATATATACACTGAGTGGCCAGATTATTATGACCACCTGACGTTTGCAGGCAAATTAGCTATAATCAGCTATAATTTTGCGCTGAAGTTGCTAGAGGGCCAGACCATTATAAATAGGGAAGCAGGTTGTTTACCACAACAGTAGAAGTGATTTTCTGAAGATATGGGTAAACAATGCGATTTAACAGCCTTTGAACGTGGGATGATTGTTGGCGCTCAAGCCATGGAGCGAGTAACAGCAAAACAGCAGAATTTCTGGGTCTGAACGTGCGAATTGTGGCCGTCAGCGACTAGTCAATGTTAGGGCAGAACGGAGACTGGCAAGACTGGTACAAGACAACATCTCGTTACATACATATATATATATATACACACACACACACACACACACACACACACACACACACACACACACACACACACACACACACACACACATATATATATATATATCTTACAATGCATTAATAGGCAAAACTGTTGTTATTAAAAGCTTAGGCTAGTGCAGGAAAGGGTGGACTGTCAAGTTTTTATGGCTGTCTATGCTCCTAATGGGAAGATCCCCCCGCAATTTGTACTGGTGACTATTGTCACCAAGAGAGGAACTGAGGGTAAATTCAAAATTTCAGAGTTGTTCCCATAACAAGAGGTAGGGGAAATCTTCCAATGGAGATATCTGTTCCATAGACAAATGTGTAAGAGAGACATTCCACTCACTTTGGAAGATTTCTCCTAACTTCCTGTCGCATTTCTAAAAAATTGGGGAAATTTCGCTATTGACACACAACAGCAAACAAATAATAATAAACTGCCAGGGGTTGTAATCCTTCTCTACTCTAGCACTGTACTCTATACATACACTTTAATTAGGGCCCACATCACATATTCTGCTGTTGGTGACGCCTCATGAGCACCAGAATTACCAAAGTTAAATTTCCACTTTTCTTAAAGAATCTCACTGCCTCACTGGCCAAAACACAACTGAAATTTTGATTCCTATTGATGGCCCAGCATATCACTGGTTCATGAGGAAGTGATGACTTCTGGGAAGGGGACTATTAATGATACTGTCTCTGTCAAGCTACTGCTGCAACATAAGTCTTCAACTGGTTGATGAGTTATTGCAATCTATTGACAGCTTGTTAACAGAATAAAATGCATTTTAAATATTAAAAGAATATTTGAAAATTATATGACCAAACCCAATGGATAGCATGATAAAAAGATAAAATGCAGCCCTTTTAAAAAATGTATTCTATATACATCATCTTTCTACCTAAGTGCACGTTAATAACTTCAAAACAGGCATTAACCAACACAAAGCAATACTTTGCAAGTAACCTGCAGTCATACAACACCTTGCATTTGATATTACAAACTTGAAAAGCATTTCACAAGTTGCTGAGCAAGTGAAAGCCTAGACATAAAGTGAAAAAAAAGCAAGCTATAGGAATAAAAATCAACCAAATGAATAAAAAGGAAAAAAAAAAAGTCATAAAAAATGCAATGCTAAAAAGAATAAAGAATACTGGATTGGCATTTTTAGAATGCATTACCCCCTTTATTCAGTAACTGTAGCAGATGAGAAAGCAAGAAAAGTGGAAATGTGGTCACTAGATGTCAATTACTATCATTTCTCCCAGGAAATGTTGTGTGTCAAACCTATATTCCAGCTGTTACTATTTCGGCAGATGGCTGGATTACTTCTGGTATTTGGTCAGAATTGATCAAGCACAATTAGGTAACCTGAGAGTGGTATAAAAGATTAAGCTTGTCATTTGAGCCAGTAACTGTTAAAAGGAGACCCGAGTGTGCTTACTCTCCAATGAAGAAGAGAATGAAGTCAGGACAAGGTAAGTGTTATATTAGCAGCTGCCAGATGCAGACCACTATCACATTAAATGATTTGTCTAGCTTAGGATTTTTAATTGGCGTTAGCAATGACATACTAAATAAGCAAGAAAAAATTATACCGAACTTTAATGTTATGGAGGAGGGTAGCTTCATTAAGATACATCAAAGAACCTGAAAAGATAACAGTTAAAAGTAAGTATATTATTCCTTTATTTTTATAACAAAATCATCACAAAAGTCGCAGAATAAGGGCTATGTTCTTTAGGCCACATGCACAGGATCGGAAAAAAAAATACGCAAAGCGTTATTTGTTATGGATCGGAATTCAGGTGTATTGTTTTCAATGGGGACATGCACACAGGTGAGTAAACATGTGTCTGCGCACATACATTTTTACATGCATATGAGCATAAATTCAGTCCAAACAAGAACATTACATTGAAAACCGAGCATGAGAAATAAAATTAGAATTTTACACATATGTGGAAGAATAGGTCACCAGCACTCCAAATATTTAAAATGAATAAGTCCTTTTTATTGGACAATAGTGTCACAAAAGATCAAACAAGAGCCGTGTGACACATGTGCTAGTCTACAGCACCTGGTAAAGTCTTATATTCAGTGGTTTGCTCTCAACTTCCTTCTTTACTGAGTATTTCATAGAAAGAAAAAAAGTAACCATTTTGCCAAAAAACAAAAAGTGACAGAGACTTCATATCCACCACCATGACTTTTATGCCCTGGTACAGCAGCATACGAAGCCTACCTCACAGGCATTATTTGCATTAAGCCCTGAAAGATTCTGGGTGCTCCATACCAATGCATCTCTTGGCTCCAGCTTTTGTAGTCTGGGCAGAAATCTAGACTGCACTGATGCACCTGGAGAGGAGGGTTTATGCCAAATGCACCTCCCTGCGGTCGTGCATGCAGCACAATACATGGTTCCGCAATATTGTGTGTTGAAGTGAAAAAAGTAGTGTATGCACTAAGCATGCAGTGCACCTAAAATGTGTTACTGTGTGCTGTGCAAAATCATGCATTAAGCACACACTATGGTAAGTGAAAATCCCACATGTATAAGCTATTTCTGGAACAAGCATTCCCAAAGGATATGTTCCCTTAACTTTCTGTCCTGGTGACAAATGTCAGCAAGTGAGGATGAATCTCTCAAAATGGATCACAGCAATGAAAACATGACAGGGCTGCTAACCGTTACCGACTTAAAGGAGAACTATGGGGTCAGTGTTTTTCCCCATAGTTCTCCTAAGGGTAACAGGAGGACACAAACTAGCGTCCTCCCGTTACCCTAAGCTCAGTATACCGCGAGCTACAGCTTGCGGTATACTGAGATGCCGCAGCCGGAGCGGATCACGAATTAGATGACGGGATCCGCCCAGCTGCGTGAGTGACAGCTGGCTCTGCCTATCTAGAGGCAGAGCCAGCTGTACCCGCCCCCTCCCCCGTCCGTTCCGCCAGTCAGCGCTGGCAGATCGGAGCGGGGAGAGGGGAATCCAGCCCCTCCCCCTGTCACAGCAGAGAGCCGTGACAGGATCGAGAGGCGAGCGAACCCGGTATGTGTTCGCTCACCTCCCGATCTACTGAGCCGACCTGTGACAGTCTCATTGCCACAGGTCGGCTAGAACTATGAGGTGAGTGAAAAGCACTCACCTCATAGTTCTCCTTTAAAAAAGAACAACCGGCTGTAGTTTCATATTGGTTGCCAAATACAGGTGAACCAATTACAAAATGTATTTATTATGAGAAAGATACATAAAAGTGAAAGTCTTTTTTTTTTTAAACTCCTTTAAATTGCTTTCATGTTCCTCTAGTTTTTGTTTCCTAGGATATTCTATGATGAATGGGAAAAAAACAATATAGAAAAAGATGTTCCAACTTCATGATTGATAGGTTTCATTTTTCAGACATAATATAGCCATAAAAATGATTATTTTATGCTATTTCTTCTGGCTGGTACATTTTGTCTGCCAGAATGTATTTACAAAAGAAATAAATCTGTTTATTCCTTTCACTGAAATGGGAGGAGGTTACAGGAAAGAGGTTATAATCAATGGACTTTGTACAGCAATTGCACTAAAGAAAGTCAAGCAGACTGACTTAACTAGGAAATAAGTAATTCCCCTAGTGGGCTACTTTATAGGCTTTTTACAACAACCCTGGCTTTAAAAGTATCACATAATAACAGGTGTTCTATGGATGCCTCATTCAAACAAATGCATTCTTTCAGTTTGCCATGTATAAGAACACCAGGCAAGTGTAGGGCTTATGTTCTCCTATGGCCTGGCTCATACCATTGTTCTTCTCCAACACACTACAGGACACTAAAAAAATGACTGCATTCAGAATTTTGGAAACACAGCCCCATAAAAAAAAGTAAGCACGGCTAAATCACATGCAAGGATTAGGCTTTTTAAATGCCCGTCTGTGGTCTTTGCATGCCATGGGTGAGCAGGTCTAAAAACCCCAATAATAAAGAAGTACAACAAGGACAAATGGTTTCTGAGGATGCAACGTCCTAATTTTTTCTGAAGCAAAACCTTGCTTTTTAGACAAGATTTCAAATATTTGGTGGGCATACAAATTATCTCAATGCCTCATCATTGTATTCCGGAAGCAGAAGAGTGTGAGTAATGGCCTATATAACAGTACAACAGAAGACATACGGAAGTTATGTAGGTGCAAGTCATATATCTACCTCTTCATTCAACAATTATAAATCCACCCCGCAAGTCATAAAACAATCCTAGCTTCTCAATTACCAAAACACTGTAATGCACTGAGCTGGGTTGCTAGGATCTCAACTGCGGAAACGTGTTGCATGTACAGGTACACAAACCCCAGAAACGAGAGTGAGGGGTTAGTTCAGGTTGTTCAGTTGCAGATTCCCAGGCGGCTCTCTCTATCTTCAATACGGAGAGTTTGGGATCCTAACATCCTACACCTGCTCCCTATCCTGTTTCCTTTTTAACTGGTAGGTGCTATACCCTCTATCAGTGGCGGTGGTATGTTGTTGTGAGAGTGACTAGATCTTCTTTTGCAGGCAACAGTAATACAGTCCTTACATCAGGGGTTGTATGTCACACAATTCAAAAGCATCAATCTCTTATGAGGGGAATGCGGTGCACATTGGTAGGTAAAGGTAAATCATACAGAGCACTTGGTATCAAAGGTTCTATGTGAAGAAGAATGACAGTCCAGCTTAAATGCAGTCACTGAGGTGACTGATACTTGCGGTTGAGCTGGTGTGGATGCATAGCCCCAAGTAGGCAGCGAGTGATGAGCCTGCAGGGTGAGGTTCCAGGGATGAGGTTCCTGTCTTTGCTCCCTCAATTATGGCAGACTGGCAGTGGTTGGAGCAGGCACGGCGTACACTCCAAATTAGTGGAACGCAGTGCAGAGCTCCCACGAGGCTTATAAGCGGTCTCCAGCCGCTAGGTGGGAGGAGCCGCATGACGTCATCGCGTACGTTGCGTTCCAAGCTGGAACGCAACCCACGCTCTGCGATGTTCGGCTCTGGCGTTGAGTTCCAGGTGGAACGCAATACGCCCGATCCCTTACAAACACGGAGTAGAATCTGGCATTAAAGTCTAATTTGGATAGACTAGGAAAAGGTAGATTTAGGTCAAATGTTTACTGTTGTCTGTTGTCCGTGTTGGAGAGATTTCAACTCACAACATTGAACAGCAGGACAAACATTAGCAAAGTGTTTAGTGCTGAGGCAGGAAGCCACAGACAGGATTAATAACCCGAAAAATGTTCTGACCCTTTCCCATTTTACTGAAAATGTTGTTTTGTAGCAGACTAAGTACCCACTGGAGAGCTGTCCCATCACATTCTGTTCCATTAGAGACCCAGAACATACAGCTTGGCAAATAATGATTTGATCCCCTGCTGATTTTGTAAGTTTGCCCACTTACAAAGAAATGAAAGGTCAGAAATTGTTATCATAGATGTATTTTAAATGATCGAGATATAATATCAACCAAAAATCCAGAAAAAACACATGATACAAATGTTATCAATTCCAGTTCCAGTTCAGTGAGTAAACTAAGTATTTGATCCCCAATCAAAACATGACTTAGTACTTGGTGGAGAAACCCTTGTTGGCAAGCAAAGAGGTAAGATGTTTCTTGTAGTTGGTTACCAGGTTTGCACACATCTCAGGAGGGATTTTGGTCCACTCTTCTTTACAGATCTTCTCTAAATCCTTAAGGTTTCTTGGCTGTCACTTGGTAACTTGAAGTTCCAGCTCCCTCCATAAATTATCTATAGGATTATGGTCTGGAGTCTGGCTAGGCCAATCCATGATCTTAATGTGCTTCTTCTTGAATCACTGCTTTGTTGCCTTGGCGGTATGTTTTGGGTCATTGTCATGCTGGAAGACTCATCCACGACCCATCTTCAGTGTTCTGGATGAGGGAAGGAGGTTCTCATCCAAGATTTTACAATACATGACCCCGTCCATTGGCCCCTCAAAGTGGCAAAGTCGGCCTGTACCTTTAGCAGAGAAACAGCACCAAAGCATAATGTTTCCACCTGGTGTTCTTAGGGTCATAGTCAGCCTTTTTCTTTCTCCAAACACGGTGAGTCGAATTAATGCCAAAGAGCTTAATTTTGGTCTCATCAGACCGCAGCACTTTCTCCCAATCCTTCTCTGAATCATTAAGATGTTTATTGGCAAACTTTAGACGTGCCTGCACATGTGCCTTCTTGAGGGTGGGGGACCTTGCGGGCGCTGCAGGATCTCAATCCATGACAGGGTTTTGTGTTACCAATGATTTGGCTTGGTATACATAACGAGTTGTTGTTAGGAGCACCTTCTTAAATTGACAGGACTAATCTGTGTACCACATAACCAGTCTGTGGGAGCCAGAATTATTGTTGGTTGGTGGGGGATCAAATACTTATTTTACTCACTGAACTGCAACTCAATTTATAACATTTGTATCATGTCTTTTTTTTGGATTTTTGGTCGATATTCTGTCTCTATCATTTAAAATACACCTATGATACATTTATAGACCTTCAATTTCTTTGTAAGTGGGCAAACATACAAAATCCGCAGGGGATCAAATAATCCTTTTCCTCACTGTAAGAAACTGACTGGGTTTTTACACCTTCCCCACTAGTAAATTGATCAAAAAGGTGGCCCTGTAAAAAAGGTTAGTAGATACTTCCCTTTTTGCACCAGAAAGGTGAGTGTTTGCTATCTTTTTTATGGACATCTTTGTGGCATATTAACTTTGTCAGGCAGGGTTGCTTTGAAAGTGCATTTTGGGGCAAAAGAAGCCAGAGCTAGAACCCAGTCAGGTGTTTATTGCTGTCTCTGTTCCCATCGTGGAGATTCATACTCTTGATTTGCCCTGATGACCATCATCAAATCTGAAAAACTGAGTTGCCACAAATACAGGCATGTAGGGCAAATGTTTCAATGTTCTGGTGACAACTGTCTGAGAGGGCAATTCCCTGACTTTAAAGATATCTCCTACAATTTAATGTTGTGTTTATAGAACCGGAACTCTCCCCAATGGAAACAAAGAGCCTGGCAGGGGTTCAACCCTTACTTTATTAAAGCTAAATAATTAAAACAATTACAAAAAATAGAATAAAAAAAAAAAAACAAAGAAAAACATTTTGGCTTTAGATATACATAATATATTGTTATCAGTCTTCTGTGTCAGCCAACATTTACTATATCGTGTACAACTTGTCTTGATTAAAAACTATTTGCATTGATTGATATATGCAATCAGAGCTCAACAGAATACACCAATTATATTTCAGTGTCAGTTTAGATTTTTATATGAATTAATCATCCACTGGACTTATTCAGTATCTCATCAGACACTGGCTGCAATTCATTTTGATCATGTAGAGGGTGACATCACAAAGCTTATTAATCTACAACAATAACGATCTCCTAGATGGGCACATTTATTAGTGAAAATAAAAACATATTTGGAAATTGTGCCTGTATTTAGATGTACTTCTTGAACAAAAAAAGCTACAGGCATTATATGATGACTACGTAGTTTCACTTTAGCCTAGTAGAGTTGGGGTCCTGGGATCAATTTGCCATCAGAGACTTTATCCACATTGAAGCTGCATGTTTTACCCAAGTCTGAAGAACTTTTCTTTCACAGGCCTAAAAAAACACAGGATGGTAATTGACTGCAGACCAAAGTGTATCCATGTATAGGAGGGAAAGACTGTGTAAGGACAGACTGGAAACTCTTTCAAGAATAGGGATTGATGCTACTACTTCTCTGCTCCATGTCAAGCACTGCAGAATATGACTGTGGAAAACTATGCAAAATAAAAACACATCAAGACTAACACAGATATAAATTAAATTAATATGGGTAAATCCCAGGCCAACACAATATAATAAGCTGCAACACTGTTAATCCACAGGATCCCAAATAAATCTAGAAGTAATGAGTGTCACGCTACTAAATATAAATTCTAAATCAACTTAGTCTAGAAATAAAATGGTGCACCACCAAGTGTGCTACAAGTATGAAAATGTGATATATATAACAAATATAAATATATGAGGACTTCTATATCATAACAAATGAACTATCAATTCAAATATATGTTGTGTGGATCAATCCAATTGTGAAGAAGTGTATAATGAATTCATCAAACAGTCTGTATCACACAAGGGTATAGATATGCCCAGACTTCCACAACATAACAAGCTAATGTGTCATCACATCAAGTAAATGAGCGTAAATACAGTTCAATCCCGTTATGAAAAAATAAATAGTTTAATCATCAGTCCAAGTCTTCATTAATGATGGGCTCGGGCGTGTTCGCAGCTCCACGTGCCGAGCCCGCCAGGAAGCTGACAGCGCCTTGGAGTCATCTCGTGGCCCAACGAAGTACTGATGGGGTGGTCATAATAATCTGGCCACTCGGTGTATACATCACATTTTGTTGCTTGTAGCACTCTTAGTGGTGTGCTATTTTAATGTTAGCTTAAGTTGATTTAGAGATTATATTTTGTAGTGCGCCACTCATTATTTCCAGATATAAATTAAGTTAACTAATACACAGAAGTTCTGGTCTATAACATTTTCTATCAAGCTTACTCTTATATTCCCAAAACACACTGCTCTAGAGGCCAGATAGACAAACCTGGTGTAACCACACAACACCTTCACCCGACATCAGTATGTCTGACATGTCTGACACATACAGAGCTGTAGGCAGTCAAGTGAAATAGTTTAATTTGTCTTCTCCCTCTGGTGTGAGTCGCATAATGGATTTTTGTTACAATAGATCTTAATGGTAGGTAGTAGAACTGAAAACTGCTCTACTAATAACAGGTCCTGAGGCAGCATTTTCACTCATCCAGACAGCTAATGCCTAATATTACAGATCAATTTTTTAAATGTACAAACAAATAAACTTAGTAACCTTACTGCTACCAATATTTCTAAGCTTAATTAACACTTTGTACATGTCTAGAACCTTGATGAAGCCATATTGCAGGCTGTTCTCCATGCAAAGGGGAGTCCTGCTTGATACAAAATATCTGTACCTAATAAGTGTATGTACAAAAAACAACCATGCACTGGACATGCTGACATATTGGAGATTCTGAATAAAAGTACTTTTTATTGTTACAGTTATTTTTCAGTGTTTCATCTTCAGGTTATTTTATTGGAAGAGGCATTCTAAATAACTTTACCGTCAAGTCATGATGCCCACCCTTAGCTTAAAACTAAACAATTATCCACAAAACGATATGTTACATTATAAGAATCATTAAATAATCTCTAGAGATTCAACTTCAAGGCTCACTTGCATCCTGGAAATTAAATCGGAAAGTAAAAGTTATTCTAAGTTTTTTTCAGGATTTCCCAATGACAAATACAGGGATCAGGCATAACACCCCTATAACATTTGTAACTCACAATGCTTGAATCTTTGCTCTAATCCTAATTGTGTTAATTCCCACCAGTGAAAAGTCAAACTTGTATATCTAATCAACTCTTATAATCGAATGAGTAGTAGGGATGCACCGGGATAGGCATCGGGAGCATTTGGGTGAGTACTGGCCGAAATACTCGGTATTGGCACCCATACCGATACCTGTATCAGTATCGGTGCATCTCTAATGAGTAGAGAATTTTGCCTTCTGAGCCTTGTGTTGATCTGAATAGAATGAATTACTTGCATAATTTAAAACACACACACCTCACATTTCACCTACTAAATGGCTTCTACTAGGTACTCTGTTAGGTGCTGTATAACGAGCATCATCGACATCGTACAATCTTACTTACAGTTATCTTCAACATGTTTTGTAGTGTCCTCTTCTGCCGGAAACACTTGATTTATAGCTGCCAAAAAAGTCTGTAAAACAAATATGCACAACATGAGAGCAAACGTCATGAATGCAGTACACAAGTACACTTCATGGCAGCAACATTATGGTAAGTTATCCTTAAAGTGACACTAAACTCAGAAGTTAAATCTTTAAAATTAATTCAAGAACCTTAACTATTAACAAAAAATGTACTTATTTGTGTATCACTCAGCTGTAGAACCTCAAATCATCTCAAATGCAAATTCATGCTGTGTGTGTTGTAAAGTAGCCAAGGCTCCAAGCTCGCTCCCATGATGGGCTACAAGCTCACGTTTAGTTTACTAATTTGTATTGAAGTTATAGTCAATCACGGGAGCGAGTTTGGAATGATGGCTACTTTACAACACACACAGGGACCATAGGGAACAAAAGTAGCCACCCTCCAGAAGGAAGGAGAGTGTCAGCATGAATTCAGAGATGATTTGAGGATGTTCAGCTGAGTGATACACAAATAAGATACATTGTTGTTAATAGTTAAGGTACTTGAATGTATTTTTAGGATGTACCTTCTGAGTTTAGTGACACTTTAAAGGCTGGCATGCTTAAGATTTGATCCCCTGACTCATACTAATATTTACAGTGTTGCTTTCTCTATAAAATAAGATCACCAAATACAGAATACCTGTTAAGAACTACAGCTCACATAGGACATGATTCTAGTCATTACATAGGCTATGCAAATCCACAAAGAAATATTTAGTCAGGGCACATGGTTGGGGGAGGGGGGACTAGTGATATGTTCTTCAATCTGTAGAAGACATAGTGAAGCATCAAGGCAGGCAGGGGCTGCTGCCAATATTCAATTCAGGAAAAGCCCACACAACATTTTGATGCTCACATGTAAAGCTTTACCTAATGCATACATGATTTTGTTTTCTTAGTAAATTTAATTTAAAGGTAAATTGAGGTGCTGCCATAGCATCAAAACAATTCATCTCAGAAGCTCAAACAAATAAAAAAGTGAATTCCAGCTGGCTGTTATGAACAAGACCCTTAACTTGTCATTTTTCAATTCTTGTAAACAAGAATATATATTAATGCTCCTGTCGTGTACAGCATTTTCAAAACCAGGATTTAACACTGAGTATGGAGATAGCATTCTTTTTTGCAGTATTCTGTATGTGGACTACATTACCTATTGTTGCTCTGCAAGTCTTTCACATGTAGTAACTAAATTATTAGGTAATGCTGCTGCCCACACTGAACCCTGAACATGATCTACTTCTTATATGTTTCATATACTGTTTTTCTGCGCCAAAAGTAGCTGGTGTGTTGGGGTACAAGATACTTTCTGTGGGCATGTACTGACTATAAATGATGCAGGGAATAAGGGGGAAGCAGATATGAAAGATATAGTACAACAATGGGAAGGGCACAGAAAATTATATCATGCCTAGAACACCATTGTATGTGGCCATACCAGAGGCTATACATGTATAATGTTGAGCTTTTACTATCAAAACAGAGTATTTAAAATCGCATTAAAGGCTGAGTGTTTGTTGCCTTAATGCATTCTCTGCATCAAGGCAAAAAACACCCAGCACTTTTGTGAAAACCCTGAAACCCCCCCACACACACACACACACACTTACCTGCAGCCGCTCGTCTCCTCTGCTGCGACAAGGAAGATACAAGGGTTTCCCCAAACTGCCAGGTTGCGGGGGTGGGTACTTAGGCCAGAGGAGCCATAGGCTCCTTCTGCTGTGAGTCAAGCTATGACTGCAGAGTGGGGGCGTAGGCACACAGATATGTTGGAAGTGATGAACTGAGAGTCCAAACTCTAGCTTGCAGGCCCTGTAAACTACCTTTACACCCCCATCTGAGATACAAGATGTCGAGGTGTCTACAAAGACCTCCAGTAGCTTGCTGGTGAGCACCTTAGAGGAGAACTTTTTGGAGAGTAAAATTTATTATTTTCAATAGTTTGAGCGTGTGACAGCTGCAGTGTCACACGTTGCCTCTATAGCTCAAGAACTAAGTGATTCTGAAGTAAGAAAGAAAGGGATTCTTCCCTTTCTTTCTTACTTCAGCACTCATTGGAGGTACAGACAGGGGAGGCAGAGCCTGCTGCCAATCAGGCAATGGGGTGGATCTGACAATATTGACGGGATCTTTCCTGGCTGCAGCACGGCTCTGCACTGAGTTTGGGTCACAGAATAGTTTCCTCAATGCTGAATGGCTAGAGAGACAGTGCGGATAGCCCCTCAACATCCAGTCCTGCAGGGGTCCAAGTATGGCACTTCAATGTAAAACTGATAATAAGCTAATCTGGATAGTTGCCATGTGGAGACCAGTTCAAGCAGAGATGTAGAAGGAATTTTAATTGAAGAAAAAAAGCTAGTAAAAAAAATTCTTGCAACAATTTTCCAGTAAAAGCTTACCTTTCCTTTTTGATGAAAAGGTTCAATTGTTAAAGAATCTGGACCAATATCCACAATATTTCCCAATTGAAATCCATCAGTTGGGTGTGGCGCCCACACAGGCTTTCCGTCCTCCATGCTGCTCTGACGCAATCTTCACGGTTTGCTAAATAAAAAGAAACAAAAAAAGTATACATAAGAGTTAGGAAAGTAGGACACAAACATGCAGGAATACAGTATAGGTTCTGTCATAGAGGCACATACAGGGATTCTCTTTGACAGCACACATGGGCTGTAACATTTATTGAAGCTTACTATATGGATGAACACATTTTTAATATGGTTATATATTTATCATTTCCCCCAAAGGCCATTACATGCAGATTTTAAGAACATCTTCTTATAGAATTGTTTCCTGTTCAACAGGGATAGCTGCAAATATGACCATGGGGCTCTGAGCTTTACACATAATCAAACAACTGATCTATGGAGACTGCCCTGCCACTTAGCATAAGGTCCAAGAGCAAAAAGCTTCTAGACACAACTCTAAGAATACCTACGCATACAAAATTCTTAAAACTTCTGTCATCATTTAGCATAACAAGACCAAAATCTAAATTATTGGTCACAACTATTAAAGCTATACAGGTGAAACTCGAATAATTAGAATATCATGCAAAAGTGATTGCAGTAAATGCTGCAAAAGGGGCCTAAACCAAGTACTGAGTATATATGCATGCTTGTACTTTTCAGAGGTCCGATATTGTTCTATGTACAATCCTTGTTTTATTGATTGCATGTAATAATCTACTTTTTTGAGGTTGTGGATTTGGGGTTCTTGGGGTTTTCCATAATCATCACAATTATGACAAATCACGGCTTGAATTATCTTGCTTTACATGTAATGAGTCTATCTCATATATTAGTTTCACCTTTTAAGTTGCATTAGTGAAATAAATGAACTTTGCACGATATTCTAATTATTCGAGTTTTACCTGTATATGGAGGGGAGTCAATAAGGTCTATGAAGAAGACCATGATCCATACCATGAAGCATGGAAGTGGAATTCTGCTGTTTTAAGGATGTGTGAGCTAAAGCGGCATAGGGAATTTGGCCAAAATGTATGGTAAAATTAATACGGCATATTATCAGAAATATTGGAAACAAATTTGTATTCATGAACCTAGAAGCTGAGCAGTTGGAATTTCCAACATGGCAATATTCTGAAAGATAAGGCCAAGTAAAACTTGGCTGCAGAAGCAAAAACTGAAGGTTCTGGAGTGGTCATCCCAATATCCTGACTTAAATATCACAAAATAAAAGAAATGTGTTTAGTATGATTCTTATGTTTTCATAAAAATGGTCCACATCTTACAAATTCTAGCAGGGATATGGGACAATTGGAACTTACATTAACCGTATATTTAATCAAAGTAACTATCAAAGATGTGTTTACTTTCCTGTGACACGAACATATATTATTCAAATTCACTGCTAGAGTTAGCCATCAGTAACACTTGTATATAACCTGTAAGAGCCATCACTAACATGTTCATGGAACCGTGCCCCAAAATTATACGTTGGAATCACAGTGAGCATGCATGCATTGTACGTGAAACTGAACTTTTCAGTCTCATTAGTACTCATTAGTACCTAAATCTATGGAGTTTTAAATATTTATTCACACTTCAAAAAAAAAAAAGCCAAGGGACTACAATAGAAATTAAGCAGGTTAAAATAAGCAATGAGAGCTACACAAATTAAAGAGATGGTCATTTTTTTACTGATCTGGTCTTTTCATTTCCCGCCCCCGGCCGCAGCTCACGCCCGCACGCAGCTCCAGCCCCGCCCACACGCCAGCCGGCTGTGAAAAGGGGGTAACTTAAGGGGGTGGCTAAACAAAACTAATAGTGCTTTCACTTTGCTGAATAATGTGAGCTACCACCTGGTGCCTTTTGGCATCGCTATTTTGTTCTTGAGTTATATGTACCCTTTTGTATATTTCTTGCCCATAAAGAATTTAAATAAAAGTGCTTTCACTGAATTGATGTTTTATAGAAAAACATTTCACAACTTATCATTCTTTACTAGTATACATAAACTGTATTTAGAGCCACAAAATCTCTCTTTTTAAGCTTTGGAAGGAGTAAGAAATGGTAAAACCCCTGTAAGTTTTTTTTTTCCTTGCTATCTATGCTTCCTTGGGAATATCTGCCTTTGGTTGAAAGACACAAGTGAGTGGCAATACCTTATTTGACAGTGGTCACTGAACAGGTGTTCCCATTTCATGTTTTTTCCTCTGTCTGTTATGAAAGATGTAAAATTTGGCATTATCCATCCTTTTCTGCCCCAGTGACAAAGGATACCACCAGAAAAAGTAGATAGGGTGTATTTCACCGGCAGCGACACAGACAGCAATTACAGCCCAAACAAGTATCTAATCCTTCCTTTCGCTATCCAAAAAAAAGACAAAAAGAAACATCTAGCTATAGGTAAAATTTAACATACCGCAGTGATTTACTGTACTTTACCCATTAACATAACCAAAGAGCACCCCTCTTATTAGTTTTGTATAGTTAAACTGATCAATGATTGGCTGTTGATGACCAACTTTGTACTGGTCTGCAACAGTTTTGGCCAAAATAACAGCAAAATCTGCCATCCACCTGTGCCGGCTATAGGACAAAGTATTTGTATTCAGCAACCACAAATTTGTACCCCAAGAGCCCTTTCACATGGGCTTTACAATCAGGTCCACCTGTGAGTTTTTCAGGCGGGTCTGATCGGTAGCTCAATGTTAGTCTACGTTTACATCTCGTTATTCACAGTTCCGGCAAACAGATCAGAGTTCCGTTCCGCCAGACCTGATCGTGCCCATTAGGGGGTCATTTGATGTAAACGGACAAAAGTCTGCTTGCATCAGATTCCCCATAGACCAACACAGGCCTCGTAATTTTAGTTTTTCCTTCATCATAAGATGGAGAAAAAAACTGGACGGGCACGGATGTCACAACGCTCACATCTGTTCTGATCAGCAGCGGATAAGTGCACAGATCCCCTCCTGGTTGGACCATGTGAAAGGAGCCTTAAAAAGATTACAACTTTTAACCAGTCCGAATATTTAAGTGGATAACTGTTGAAAAAGTCGGCAGCAGCTCTGACTCATTCAGATTACTGCCAGAGCAGGCTGAAAACAAGTTTTCTCTGTATATAATCTGTATGATTAACCTTTACTGCCCTGGAGATGCTACTAAATAAAGCCTTTAATGTGTTAAACATTTTACACTCCTGAAACTTATTTGCAAATGCAAGTAATTTAATGATATGCGGCTACCAACATGCTTTACTGGTCACAGAGGCAATGTGTGCAAAACAATTTATCCTTCTACTAAATATGTCCATCGCTTACTTAAACCGCTGACAATAATTGCATTTCTTTCTGGATCTATGAATTTTGCTTTACTCAGAAGCAAAAAAAACTTTTCACAGTTCATTTCAGGACACGACATGAGAATGCATCTGGCATCGCAAGGGAAATTGTCAGGAATACATGGAACATCCAACAAACATCAACAAATCGGAAAATAAAAATAACAAGGCTACATTTGAATTAGGAAAATATTAAGCCGTCAATTGCTCGGTTACCAAAATCAGAACCAAATCATGCATTAAATAAATTAGGCCTTTTTATCCCAGTTTCTGAAATAAGTTTTGTTTGTGTTGCAACTGAAACCTATACTGGAAAATGAATATGGGGATTGGTTGTTATTTCAGATACAGTGACAAAATAACACCAACTGTTTTCTGACTTCTCAGTTTTATTAAAGTAATATTAAAGTCAAAAGGTTCTGAAGCTATTTTAAATGCTCATCAAATCTCTTACAATGGGTGTTGCTCCTTGATGTTTAAACGTTTTAGCTTTGCAGAATCAGATGGTCTCCCGAGTGCTGGCCCTGATCCCCTGTTTTAGGGTGGCTCCTTTCCTTTGCAGGGTAGTATGGAGCCATCCTTGTGTGCGTTAGTAAGCTCTGTGTTCACAAACGCACAGGAACATTAAGGCAAGCCACTCCCCTACTCCCCATTTCTGTTTCCACTTTCCTACCTTCTCCAAGCTAGTAGATGGACAGAAGCTGGAGACTGCTCTGTTCCTTGTGATCTTGTACTTAACAGTGACCCATTAATCTAGTAGACAATAGCACTTACAATGCATGCAAAACCTGTTCTAAATATACCACAAAAATATAATGCAAGTGACTATAGTAAAGTACTAACAGTGACGACTCTCTGGATCAATTCTCAGCCTTAAAGAGATCCACTCATAAACTGACATTTGAAAGAACCTGAATATCCACTTTAGCCTGTTATAATAGTGCAGCCTTACCTCTCAGAGATTGATGTGTGTGCTGTTACTCTCTGTCGAGCAGAAATGTCAGGCAGTAAGGCCGCCAAGGAGGCCAATCTGTTTTCTTCTTAAGCTCAAAAATAATGACCAAAAATCTGACCAGGTTACTGGAGGTAAAACGGTCATTTATCAAAGCCATTATGTTACATACTTTAAAGTGGTCAGCTTCTTTGTTGGAAGACAGTTTTTAACATGTTTGTTGGCAGCACTGAGCTAGGGAGACAAGGTGGACAGACTGCCTGAAAGTTCTGCTCTGTTAAGGAGAATACAACTAAATCCTAAAAAAAAAAATAATCAATTAGTTAATAGTCCTTGAGAGGTAAGACTGCACTATTATAAAGATATAGCTATTTATTTATGTCCCTGCCCTCAAGGAGCTTACAATCGAATGTACCTATTTTACACACATGCAGGGCCGATTTAGAGAGGAGCCAATTAACCTTCCAGCATGTCTTTGATGTGTGAAAGGAAACCGGAGTACCCGGAGGAAACCCGCACAAGCGCAGGGAGAACATGCAAATGCCCTGCAGATAGTGTCCTGACCGGGATTCGAACCCCCCAGTGCTACAAGGCAGAAAAAAAAAACACTAAGCCACTGTGCAGCTTTAAAAAATGCCAATTTAACCCAGTAATGCATTCATTAAAGAGTGCTTGCGTGTATTTTTTAAAAACACCTCCGTCTGCATTTGTACCCTGTCACTGTACATAAATATGAGCATTCAAAGTAGGGAGAGCAAGGGCAGCACTGTAAGCCAGTCAGGCTTTACTACATTGCACAGTGCTGCCAATCTAAACAAATAGAGCTAGCTCAATGAAGGACAGAGCACAGATGTAATTACGCTCATCACAGAGAAGAGTCACAGAGTCTGAGAATATAATAAAGCAATTCGAAAAACTATGGTGAAAATAGCAAGACCTTTTAATTTACCATCACCAAACAATTGTCACCACGGTCTTATTTGAGGCTGCAACACTGAATACATGCCATCATTGCTGCTTATCAGTGTTAGATTACTTTACAACAATCAAAATATCTATATACTTAACTATTAGGTTGATATTCGATAACCGAATCTATTTAGAAAAGCTCAACTGATCTGGTTAGGCAGCTCTGGTCTAAGTGGGAGAGGCACTGCATTTGTTCTCCTCTCACTCATCCTCATAATCTGAGCCGACCTGTGACAATGAAACTGTCACAGGTCGGCTCAATAGATCGGGAAGTGAGCGAACACATACCGTCGCTCGCTCACTTCTCGATCTATCCCTGCAGAGAGCCGTGACTGTCACTCTGCAGGGATTCCCCCCTCCCCCGTCCAATCCTCCAGCGCTGACTGGTGGAACGGACGGGGAGGAGGTGGGTACAGCTGGCTCTGCCTCTAGATAGGCAGAGCCAGCTGTCAATCCCGCAGCTGGGTGAATCTCAATAGTAAAGTCGGAATCCCTCCCAGCTGCGGCGTCTCAGTATACTGCGAGCTGTAGCTCACGGTATACTGAGCTTTGGGTGAC
>NW_017306636.1:1017579-1106938 GCF_000935625.1 Nanorana parkeri | reverse complement strand
AAAAAAAAAACACTAAGCCACTGTGCAGCTTTAAAAAATGCCAATTTAACCCAGTAATGCATTCATTAAAGAGTGCTTGCGTGTATTTTTTAAAAACACCTCCGTCTGCATTTGTACCCTGTCACTGTACATAAATATGAGCATTCAAAGTAGGGAGAGCAAGGGCAGCACTGTAAGCCAGTCAGGCTTTACTACATTGCACAGTGCTGCCAATCTAAACAAATAGAGCTAGCTCAATGAAGGACAGAGCACAGATGTAATTACGCTCATCACAGAGAAGAGTCACAGAGTCTGAGAATATAATAAAGCAATTCGAAAAACTATGGTGAAAATAGCAAGACCTTTTAATTTACCATCACCAAACAATTGTCACCACGGTCTTATTTGAGGCTGCAACACTGAATACATGCCATCATTGCTGCTTATCAGTGTTAGATTACTTTACAACAATCAAAATATCTATATACTTAACTATTAGGTTGATATTCGATAACCGAATCTATTTAGAAAAGCTCAACTGATCTGGTTAGGCAGCTCTGGTCTAAGTGGGAGAGGCACTGCATTTGTTCTCCTCTCACTCATCCTCATAATCTGAGCCGACCTGTGACAATGAAACTGTCACAGGTCGGCTCAATAGATCGGGAAGTGAGCGAACACATACCGTCGCTCGCTCACTTCTCGATCTATCCCTGCAGAGAGCCGTGACTGTCACTCTGCAGGGATTCCCCCCTCCCCCGTCCAATCCTCCAGCGCTGACTGGTGGAACGGACGGGGAGGAGGTGGGTACAGCTGGCTCTGCCTCTAGATAGGCAGAGCCAGCTGTCAATCCCGCAGCTGGGTGAATCTCAATAGTAAAGTCGGAATCCCTCCCAGCTGCGGCGTCTCAGTATACTGCGAGCTGTAGCTCACGGTATACTGAGCTTTGGGTGACGGGAGGACGCTAGCTTGTGTCCTCACGTTAACCTTAGGAGAACTATGGGAAAAAGCCCTAACCCCATAGTTCTGCTTTAAGCTTGTTTTCCTTATTTTCACCAGGTGATCTGACCAGTAACACACTTCCTGTCTAAAGGTGTCCATACACCTTACGAATATCAGCCGACTTTCGTATGCGATCGCGTTTCCGTCCGATATTCGTAAGGTTAATGGACAGTGTACAACCGCAAATACTGTACAATCGATCGACTTTTGACTAACCAGCAGATTAGAAAACTTTGTTCGATCGTACGATTTTCACAAGGTTGGTGGCATTTCTGTACGTCAAAATTTGCACAATCCACACTGCACGTGCGCAGACGAAAATACGTGCGGTGCCAATCTGGGTCAGATCACAAACTGTGGATTACCCATTTCTGAATATTTATATATCTAATAAACAAATTGGTTATTAAATGCAATGCTGCAGAACTGTGAGAATTGGCAAAAGACATGTCAGAATCAAGGGGAGCTATGGGAATAACAATACCATATAGAGAGCTACTAATCAGCATTCTATTACATTTAACTCAAGCAGACATACTGTACTGATGGTCTGCCAACAGTTTCCTTGATCAGTGCAATTGTTCTAAAAAGGCTGCCAGTTATCTGTTGAAGATTACAGAAAATTACAGTGAAAACAATATTCTGTCATTAAAAAAAGAAATAAAACGGGAGGACATAGTCATAAAATAGTTACATTGTAAGACTATTTTGAAAACCAAGTTGCCATTTCTTACAATTTGCCAATATATATTTCTCTACCCTGGTGAGCCCAAAACCAAATGTTGTAGTTGCACTAATAGCAGGTTTCCCAAACTATGAAAAACTTAGCTCAAGGATTTGATGCCCCAAACTACCATTCAAGTCCCTGGCAGTCCATTAAAGAATACGGATTAAAAAGGCACATGCAGTGAAAATGTGTCAGTCTATCATTCCATAAGGTAAGACAAATTCTAAAAACATGGCGATTTCCTCCTTCAAAAGGTCCTTTTTCTCTCTAATACCTCCACCGGCACCACATTTATCCATGTTTTATGTGGTCTAATATATCATATGTAATGATGTCAACCATAAGTTATTGAGAAAGTCTGTTAAACAAAAATGCACCAGAAGGTGATGTCATTAAACTGGTAATTTAGGGCTTTAAATTTGTAATCGGTGGCAGAGGTCCCATCCAATAAACACTACCAAACCCCTTGGACTTTTTTCACAGCTAAGAGCAAGTCTAACATGGATGCCGTTATTAGTAGTACCCATGTTGTTCTGAGTAAATGTTTGCCATCTAATCCATTATGCTGTTAATAACTAAAATATACCTCTCTGTTTCATTGTTATTATTTAATAAACTCTAAATTGTTGATGATGAAAGGCAAAAGAACCCCCTGAATCCGTAAGGACAATAAGGTGCGGCACATAGGTCCACTGCATTTTCAGGAAATTTGCATATTGAATATTTTTTGTTTCATTTTTGGGGCTCTTAGAGGGCTTTACAAAATATGTGAAAGTACCTGCTGTTAATCATAGTTGTCCTCTTGCAGTTCAGGAGATAACATTTGAACACAGGTTCACTTGAAGCCCAAATGAACTTTGTTTAATTCAACTAACCATATTCCAGGTGAATCACAAGTCTTACAGATCCTATTTTTCACAAAAGCAGACACCACCTTAGTAGAAAAGTCTGTCCCCTAGCAGCATACTGTAGAGAAGGACTGAGTGGGATCGGTGGTCTCTCTGCAGAGGTCTGACATGTGCCCTGCTGAGTCAGAGCTACAGCTCACCAATCAACAAGAAGCATGAGCTTTCTTGATTAAAGAGGTGAGAGCCTCTGTCGGATTTTTACTGCCATTTGATACCCTATTAGCAAAAGAATTTTAACTCTTCCTTGCTCTATCCAAATCAAAAACATGTGACCGTAGTTAGGCTTAAAGCTTAATTACTGATAGCATATAAAAGGTTCACTGTACTTTTATCATACAGTATGCCACAATGTGTACGTGGGGGGTCCTATGGAGTACTTTTTTTTTTTGTTAGTTAAAGTTTTATTGAAGGAGGTCAAAAATACAGTGGACCCCTATGAAGTACTTTATAATAAAAGCATAGTTATTCTTTAGGGAGAATAAAGACAAATAACACTTGTAAGCACTTCAACTAATTGAAACTATTTACAAAAAATCCTTGCTTTCAATGCAGTTTAAAATATTAAAAACGGTCAGATTATCCCAGTCATATGCAACAAGTAAAAACCTAAATCCTTTTACACAAAATCTGCATTGAAATTAAACCGGCCAGCATACAAAACCCGAGTATAGCAGTATTTAAAATAAGCCAATGGCTATATTTTACTAGATATAATTGAATGCAAGAGAACATTTTTCAGAAAAAGAATAGACTGCATTTGTCATTATCATGCAAATGATTTAGTATAACCATATACAAGACACAACGCCACATTGTATTACCTTCTTGAACAAAATTATTTTGTGGACAATGAAACATGCTTGAGTGTGTTAGACTAATGAGTTAATATGTATAACCGGAAATATTTTATTAAGAACCCAAGTTCTACATATCTCACATTGCATAGATATGTAATGCCTCATTTACCACTGGCATACCCCAAAATAATAGAAAGGTATAGAGACTATGTTTACCAGTGAAAGGAAAACCAGTACATTATAAAGACAATGATTAACCCCTTCATGACTGAGGCCCTTTTTTCCATTTTTGCACCCATGTTATATTCCACATTTTAGGCCTCCATAGTTCTCCTTAGGGTAACGGGAGGACACAAACTAGCGTCCTCCCGTTACCCTAAGCTCAGTATACCGTGAGCTGCAGCTCGCGGTATACTGAGACGCCGGAGCGGATCCAGACATCGATGTCGAGATCCGCCCAGCTGCGTGAGTGACAGCTGGCTCTGCCTATCTAGAGGTAGAGCCAGCTGTACCCGCCCCCTCCCCGTCCGTTCCGCCAGTCAGCGCTGTCGGATCGGAGCGGGGAGGGGGGAATCCAGCCCCTCCCCTGGCAGAGAGCCGTGACAGGATCGAGAGGTGAGCGAACGCCGGTATGTGTTCGCTCACTTCCCAATCTACTGAGCCGACCTGTGACAGTCTCATTGTCACAGGTCGGCTAGAACTATGAGGTGAGTGAAAAGCACTCGCCTCATAGTTCTCCTTTAAGCTACACTATTTCATAAAACTCAGCTGTGATATCAAAGATGAACTACACTGACTAACAGTTAATATCTAATATGTGAATTCCGGGTAAAAGAGGTAGGTTCCTGTCTATCTAATAGACGAATATGATGAGAAAAATTGCACTCGGCAAGCAGCGAAAAGTAAGCACTCTGCCATAACATCTGTAGGAGCTTTTGAGGGTATAGATTCTCAGGCATTTACTAAGCAACCCTTATTTTGTTTTGGGCCCAAAAGGCCCACAGGCCAGTCATTTCTGCAATTCTTTTTGCCAGCTAACATTTAAAATATATAGGCACGTGGGTATTTTTGGTATCTGTAGCCCTTTTGCCTAGAGGTGCACCAAAATGGAAATTCTCCTCAATCTCTTTTTCTGTATCCCGTTATTATTGAACAGGAATCCTCTGTACTGAGTGTTCCTGTTCATTCATAACATGAGAACAGAGTATGTTTACTATAACCACAATCATGAATGAACAGGAGGTGATGTAGATCACTTCTTATTCATTCATAATTGAGGATATAGTAAACATATGTCCTCAATTATCTACAAACACTCAGCGATCACTGATCGCTGAGTGTTTGTACCTGCTCTCTTCTCTGACACGCTGTCACAGTGCGTGCTGTCTCCGCTCACACACCGCTCTGTGGGACTATGACAGCAGGCAGAGCGGTGTGGGAGGAGAGACGCCGGCCGCTCACAGCGCTCTCCTCCCGCAGCGCTCGGCCGGCTGTCACACTTTCTCTCCTCCCCGCTGGAATACAGAGCAGCGCCCAGCGGGGAGGAAAGAAAGCAGGGATGCACTGCTGTATCGGCAGTAAAATGGCACTTCTGGCATTATGCCAAAAGTGCAATTTTCGGCCGATATGTTTTGGCTGCCGATTTATCGGTGCATCCCTACTTTTGACATCTCTCAAATCAATCCCATTATTGCATACTGTTGTAGAAGACCTACTAAGGTCATTAGTTGTCAGAACCAAATGACAATTAAAGTAGTATTACACTTTTTACAATAATAAATTCCAAATCAAACACATTGCCCAGAATAGTATTTCTTACAATTTTTGCTGAAACACTTACATTCCTCATGTTTAAGAACAGCTGGTTCCTACTCTTTCAGCTCAGCTTCCGTGAACTCTGAGTAGAGTACAAGATCACAAAGGACAGCGCAGTCTGCAGTGGCTGTCCATCTACTAGCTTGGAGAAGGGAGGAGTGGGGCCAGGGGAGTTCCTTGCCTTGTCATATCTGTGTGGTTGTGGAAGCATACAACTTACAAGCACACACACAGGTGGCTTCATAGGGCCTTGCAAGGGAAAGGAGTCACCGTTAAACAGGACACCAGGGCTAGTGATCAGGGGACCAGCTGATTCTGCAGGAAACTAAAACTTTTAAACATCAAGAGATGATGCAACAGTTAATCGATTTAGTCGATTAAAATCGACAATTGAAAACGTTGGCAACGTTTTCGATCGTCGATTTGTCGGCTATCGATTGATAAGCCTGTTCGGGGCTCCACACGCGGCCTGAATCACGTCACACGCTGCTCCCGACGTGCCCACCGCACAGGCTGCCGCATAAGCCACGCCCACTGCACAGGCTGAAGCCGCGCGCGCCGCTGGTCTCCCCCTGGCCGTGAGCTCCCTCACCCGCCGCTGGCCCGCAGACAATCGAGGGCCCACCTTCTGAAAGTAAGTCAGGAGTGGACTACACTAGAAATGAAACTAACATCACAACTTGTGAAATAGGCTGCGAACTGAAAAGGTAGGCGATTTGGAGCTTGGGAACTGGAACCAGCAGCACATACAGTATTAGGTTTGTGGTGTCCTATACTTGCTTCCCCCATGGTAATATAAGCTTGGGATATGTGGTACACATGTTATCAGCATTCAGGGTTTAAGATCTTCTGATGACATAAAGATATGTTTGATCATTTTATTGTGGCTCATATATTGTTTAAGGAATTAGGTTTTCTGTTCCCCATTCCCGCCTGCTGGTTATTCAACCCTATATCCACCAGAACCAGTGAATACGATTACTGGGGGTTTATATTGATGTCATACATTTTCTCTTATTGATTTCATGTTAATAAATACAATATTTTAACAGTAGTCACCTGTGGGTCTCCTGAGAAAACACAATAACATGAAATTCGGTGAAACGAGTCGAGTTGTGTCTTATTTACTTTACAGTACCAGCATTCTACATACTGTATGTTGATTTATATGAACTGTATGTATCAGAATCACATATGAATACATTGACTGAGATGAAAGGAGCTGTTGTTATAATTGCTGGCCCAGCTTAAATGTGGGACTATCCCTTAGGATTTTATAATCTGTTAATTCTGTTAATATGTGTTAATATAATGTGTTAATAAAAATATTAAATTGAATAGATGTGTATTATTGCTGGGATTTGTTGTTCGTCTATGGCTGGTGATATTCTGCATTGTGCCGCTGTATAATGTGTTATTGCTGGGATTTGTAGTCCTCTATAGCCGGTGCCATTCTGCATTGATTGCTGTATAATTTTACACTTTCCATTTCCCTATATTGCACACCACACTTTTTTGTTTATACTACCAGCTGGAAAAAAACGCATTATAAAAATGTCACAGGCAGTGGGTGCTGACAAAGTGACCGTTGAAAAAACGGTGCAAACCAAGTCCTCAAAGGCATGGGAGCATTTTACGCTAAATCCTATAAAAGAAGGTTGTCGCCTGCAAAATTTGCAAACAGGAGCTTGCGTGGCATGGAAGCACCACAGTGATGCATGAGCACATGAAAAGGAAACACGTTGGCTTCGCAGAGGAGGGTGAATCATCGTCATCATAGTAAGTTAAATCAAATGATACACTGACTGTCTGAGTTGCACAGAAGTAGCTTTTTCTGCATACTATCATATTATTTGTTTTAGCAGCAGTGATAACAGATTCGATTCTGCAAATGATCGTCGCCGACATGCGGCCAATTTCCATGGTTGAAGATCACGGATTTAAAAACCTGATCGGTGTACTAAACCCTGGATATATGATTCCTGCAAGGACTCATTTTACCAAACTAGTGGAGAGGAAGTACCAGGAGGCAGTTCAAAAAGTAAAGGATTAATTATGTTCCACTATATAAACAATTAAAAGCAGATGTGGACAGGTGGTCCTCTTGTACTCTGTTATGGATTGGCCGTATACATGCGCTAAAGATGACCCTCTTGCCAAAAATATTGTACTATTTTAGAGCACTGCCTATAGCTATTCTTAGGGCTGACTTGTTGTCTTTTCAATCATATCTTATGCGGTTTATTTGGAGCCAGAAATCCCAGAGACTTTCTAAAACTATCATGCACTCTCCTAAAGAGGTTGGAGGCTTGGGGGTCCCTAATTTAATGTTATATTATAGGGCGGCTAAATTAGCTCAGTTATCCTCTGTATATTTTCTGGGATACCAGCCAGAGTCGTTGGCCCTAGAGTCGGCCTCGGCGGCAGGTACACCGGTGGATGTTCTTATGTGGACTACCCTTAGATGATAACGATTAACTCCTGCTGAGTGTGTCATCAAAGTCTTTAATCCAGTAGCACTGTTACCAAACATGTAGAAAAAAAAAAGAACTTATTTGAAAGCAGAAAAATCAGTTACACATTTTTTGTGAACACCAAAAAGTATTCACTTTGAAATCCCATCCCTACTAGGCACCATCTAGCGGCAGCTGTTGGACATGTAGTCAATAGAAAACATTGAATGACAACCAATGGTAGCTGGAATGTAGCTAAACTCTTGCTTATTCAGAGCTGATATTCGACCCTGATATTCTGTTTATGGGTGGTTCCTTTTCTCGCAGGGCCCTATGGAGCCACCTTTGTATAGGCTAGTAAGCTGTGTTTGTCTCCTCAAACAGACACAGCAAGACGATCCACTTCCCTTCTCCCCACTTCCCCCTCCTCCCTTCTACAAGCTAGTAGAAAAAAAGAAAAATCGTGGATTGCCCCAACATGGGTTCCCTGTACTATCTCTCCCCCTCAAATACATTAAATATATGTAATTTTGAACAATAATGACTACCGGGACTATCATGCCAGTTATGTAATTGGATTTTGTATTTTTGTATATTTGATGATTATGGCTTTTATTATGTATATATATTTAGAAGCAATCGGCCAGAGACTGTATTTTGTATTCAATAAATTGATACAACTTTTACACATGCATGGGTCACACCTATCTCTCCACAACCCCTCTTTTTCCCCTTGTTTTTCTATATTCTACAAGCTAGTAGATGGACAGCTGCTGGAGTCTGCTATTTTCCTTGTGATCTTGCACTGGACAGGAACTTCAGTGAAGCAGAGCTGAGAGAGTTGGAGCCAGCTGTTTGGAAACCGGATGTGCTTAGGCAAAAAATATACAACCCCTATTCCAAAAATCTTGGGACGCTGTGTAAAATCTAACATAACTTTTTTGAGACGTGTTGCTGCTGTTAATTTCAAAATTACCTTATTTTTATTGTAAAATGGTACATTTTCTCAGTTTAAACACTTAATATGTTTTCTATTTTCTATTGTGAATAAAATATAGGTTTATGAGATTTTTAAATCATTGGATTCTATTTTTATGTAGATTTTACACAGCGCCCCAACTTTTCTGGAATTGTATATTTGTTTGATCTTTATTCATGATTGCTTAAAGTAGTATTAAACTCTCATTCTTTTTTCAGAGTCATAAGTCCTGTGCAGTTCGCCTGATGAGGAAATGGGGAGATGTTCTGTTGTCCAAATCAGGAGCGACCAGCTTAAGGTGCCCATACACTGGCCGAATTTCAGCCGGTTTTTAATGTACCGGCTGAAATTCACACAGTGTGTGGGGCTAAAGGCTCCCTTTCAGCCGGCATTACTTAATCAGCTGATCGGAGGAGCCTGCTGGAAAATCTTTGTGTGTTTAGAGCCAGCAGCCAATGACCTGCCTGCTCTGATCGGGTAGTCTGACAGGTGCTGGCGGCACCTGTCAGAATGCAATGCAAACAGTGGCGATTCCTCGTTTTGACACACTGTTTGTGTTGATGGAGGAACAGCATACATTTTTTTCGTTCAGCTCTCGGGTTGAACGAAAGAAACTGATAGGTGTATGGCCAGCCTTTGGCCTTGTTCACACCAAATGCAGACCAGATCCGGTCAGGTTTCTGCACACGCAGTGTAGTGGGTTGTGCCGCGTTTTAGACGCGTTTTGGATGCGTTTAGGGCCGGTTTAAAGTTTAACATGGGCTTTCAGGCACTTGCATGCGTTTTTGATGCGTTTTTGCGTTTTAGATGCGTTTTTTATGCGTTCCAGACCAGATCCAGAGCAGGTAAAACAGGGCTTGCCGCATTTTTTTCATCCGGTCTGGATCTGGTCTGGATCCGCACGCTGCGATGTGAACTGGAGGTCAAAATACCATAGGAATACATTGGACGCAATTTTGATCCGGTCTGCACCTGCTCTGGTCCGGATCTGCTCCGCGCTTGGTGTGAACAAGGCCTTAGGGTAACAACGTTGGACAGTGAAAGAGTGATGTCACCCTAGGATAGAAGAATGTTACTGGGAGGGATTATCAAGGGAAAATAATAATAAAAAAAAAGTCTAAAGAGGGAAAACAAATGCGGCCAGCACATCTAATGACTGGCAAGCTGCAACATATTATATATTTGTTCTTGGGTTTATTTACACTTTAAATTCAAGCTCTGTGTAGACTTCTGGGAAAACAGTAAGCAGGGAATTTATTTTCTTGGATATTGTGATTCACAATCTACTGTTGTAATGGTTGCAAGAAGCAAAACATTGTATGTTTTGCTAGAAACATTCCAGCTTATAGATTTAAAAAAAAAAAAAAGTAATTTTAATATTTATTTCAGATATTTTTATAGCAACAACAATTTTACGCTACGCTTTACATACTGCACATAAGTCCCTGTCCTCAAGGAGCTTACAAACTACTAGTCCCTACTGTACATGCATACCTACAGGGCCAAATAACCTTCCTGCATGTGTTACCCACGCAAACACAGGGAGAACATGCAAACACCCTGTAGTGTCCTTACTGGGAAAAGAACTAGGGACCACCAGTGCTGCAAGACAGAAGTGCTAACCACTAAGCCACTGTGCTCTCCCCCATATAACTGATATACAAGCCACCTTGTATAATTCAAGTTCTCTCTCATTTCACAACTACCTCAGTAAAACCACGTCCTGCTAATTCACTTCTTGACAATAATAGCTCTTTAAGGAACTATGAATACAAATTAAATTATTAAAATGTTGCCGTCTGATTTTTCCGGTTACCTTTGCTTCAGATACAGTATTACTGACCGGAGGAATACAGGCACCATAAAGCAGATATTTTCTACATTGCAGAAATTACACAGGTGGATTCCTCCGACTGTATTTTGGACAAGAAATCTCATTAGCTGACCTCCAAGAGAAACTTAGCACATTTGTCCAGCCTGTATAAAATGCTGTTTATTGCCTCTTTCTCCACAGATTTGGCTCAAACAGGCCATCATGTGGCCAATTCTAGATACAGTCTAATTATTTGTATCATCCTACCAATCTGGCAGTCCAGAAGGCTGGTCAAGAACAGTAACAATTCAGCATTAATTATGGGGCCTGTTAAAAACCATAAAATGAAATAACCATGATTTAATTGCTCCTGCAGGCACACAAAGACAAATATGTATTTTTAGCGTTAGAGTACGACTAAAGCTAAAACTTTTTTTTTGTAGGTTTTGGATAGAGCGGAGAGGGATCAGAACACATATCAGGTTTTTATTGTCGTCTCCCATTAGGGAGATTCACCCCCTCTATTTCTTCTGGTGACCGTTATCACTGAAAGTAAAAGAAACAAATTGGGTTGTTACCAGTATAGAAATAGATGGGAAATCTTCCAATGGGGGCACTAGTTTTGGTGACCCTGCTGTGCACCAGGAATTTCCCTTTCTTTGGAAGGATTTCCTCTCACTTCCTGTCCCCAATGGGACACAGATGGTTAAAAAAAAAGGAAAAAAGAAAAAAAGCTGGCAGGGTTAGAACCCTCCCTTACCCTGTCCAGAACTAAAAAATGTTTGGGCTTCAGTTCTACTCTAAGGGAATCATATATGAGAGAAATACATAGGCTGCCATTACTAATCACCTTCAAAAAATGTAAGTTGCCTTCCTGTCTCTGGCCTGAATGCTTTCAGAGTCATCAACCTGGAACAAAGACTGATAAAGGCAAAGCTACCGTACTTGTTCATGTCAGTCACTCAAAATGCACTAAAGACAATGGACCAACATGACAGGAGAACTCCTGACATACACTTGAAATCTAAGTATACCGCTCTCTCTCCTCATGACCTTGTGGCAGGTGTTATACTATAATAATAAAAAACTATATTACAGTGAAAATATACACTGCCTGGCCAAAAAAAAAGTCACATGCTGTATTTTGTTGGACTGCCTTTAGCTTTGATTACGTGCGTGGCATCATTTTGATAAGCTTATGCAATGTCACAACATTTATTTCCGTCCAGAGTTTGTCCATTTAGTTGCCGCCCTTGCGTGTGTCCAGATCTACCAAGTGCTCTGCTCTTGTTCCTGTTCTTTGTGTATGATCCTGGCAGTGGCTGACTGATCTCCAGGTTCCTGACTCTGGCTATTGATTTAGTTCATTCTGCTCTCAGAGTTCCTTGACCTGGTTTGGCTGACTACCCACTCCAGCATCTGACCTCTGGCTTGGCATGGACTATGTCTTGGACTTCGATTGTTTTTTGCCATTTTTGCTTATTGTTTTTCTCAGTAAACAGCTTTTATTTTTAACCTGCGCTTAAAGTTTCTGTCTGGTTTCTTGGTTCCCTAACATACAGTTAATTACTATTCGTCTATCCGAGCTAATAAAGGGGTGTTCCCTGTTTTGTGTTCTCTTTTACATTATCCATTACACTTGACAGACCATCTTTTTTTAGAGAAAGAGACAAATGTATTTAACTTCCTATGTTTATGAAAAAGTCAGCAATAGTATTTAATTTAGTTTAGGAGTGTGCATGGGTGGTCAAAGCTTTTCTAGTGATACAGGATGACCATCTTACTATAAAACTGAGCAACATCCTCAAAGTGAAATTAACTAATTAATTCAATTGGAGAGCAGAACTGTTACAAGCTGAAAAAAACTGATAGGATCATATCGCAGCATATGCTGAGACACAAACATGCAGAATGTGATAACTATAGAACACTTCAGTTTGCGCATGGTCATTGTTTTTAAAGTTGACCTGTACTGCAATATTAAAGTGTATGTCAAGGCAAAAGGAAAAAAAAACATATGCAGTACATCTCAGCAATATATGCACATTTCCCCATGCTTTATACTGTTAAAAATGCTTCAAGTACAGCTGATCTGCCAGAAATGTACTCAGCTCTTAAGCCCTGTTGTAAACTGACAATGCACAGCTTCTTTATGGACTGAGTGTTGTCAGCCCTGTCTGGTGTCTTCTGCTAAACTATTCAGTCACTGCCAGTCTCAGATATCTACAACATGAAAGCTAATTATTCTGTAGTCCAAGAAAAGAACTAGGAGGACTCTATGAGATCACACAGAAAGTCTGCAAAACACAGTTCCAAATTTCTCAGATCATCAAAAGGTTTTCTGTTTTTTTTTTGCCCTTAACAAAGCAGTTCCAGTGATATATTATTATTAAAATTATTATTATTATACAGGATTTTTATAGCGCCAACAGTTTGTGCAGCACTTTACAATATAAGGAAGACATTACAATCACAATACAATTCAAGACAAGATGGTAAGGAGGGCCCTGCCCGTGAGGGCTTACATTCTAAAAGGGAGGGGCAAGTGATACATGAGGAGGTAGCTGTGCGGGGATGATTGTTTGAGAAAGTGATTGTTCAGCGGTTAGGTTGAGGTGGGATTGGCTTCCCTGAAGAGATGAGTCTTATGGGATCGCCTAAAGGCAGTCAGTGTGGGAGATAGACGGACAGGTTAGAGAGTTCCATAGGATGGGAGAGACTGTAGTGAAGTCCTGGAGGCGAGCATGGGAGCAGTAGATGAGGGAGCTGGAAAGCAGGAGGTTCTGTGAAGAGCGGAGGGGACGGTTAGGGAGATACTTTGAGACCAGGTTTGAGATATAGCCGGGGGCAGAGTTGTGGATGGCTTTGTAAGTGATTGTTAATATTTAGGGCTGCAGCTAACGATTATTTTCATAATCGATTAGTTAGCCGATTATCAAGTTCGATTAATCGACTAATCAGATAAAAAAAAAAAGGGTTCAGTGATGGACTACTAGTTTCTATTGAGATTGTAGTCCATCACGGGAGCAAGCTTGGCGCGGTGGAAGTAAAAAAAAGAGTGTGGTGTGCAATATAGTACATTATACAGCGGCGCAGTGCAGGATACCAGCAGCTATAGAGGAATGTAGCAATAGTACATTATACTATAATGTACTATTGCTGGGATTTGTAGTCCTCTGTAGCGGGGGTTATTCTGCATTGCACTGTATATAATGTATTATTGCTGGGATTTGTAGTCCTCTATAGCTGGTGGCATTCTGCAGTGCGCTGTATAATGATTATACGGCGAAATGCAGAATACCAGCAGCTATATAGGAATACAACAAAAATGCCAGCAGCAGTACAACATTATACTATATAAGAGAAGGGATTCAAGGACAGAGCCTTGGGGGACCCCTACAGAAAGAGGAAGAGGAGGGGAGGAGTTAGATTTAGTTAGAACCAAAAGGGAGCAAAAAGGGGAACTTCATTGTTAGGATTTACATACACATTAACAAAGCCAAGGGAACAGTGTGCATGGGCCAGATAAATAACCAGTGTTATATATGTATCTTCCCTAGAGAGAATGATGTTCCAGGTTCCCTTCAGTGTTTATCTCGTGTCTGAAGGCCTAGGCACTTGGTTGGGTAATCCCTGTTAAAGGGAAAGATCAAATTGGCTGATCCTCATTTTCTATGGAGAGCATATGACCAATAGTCTAGGCTTTTAGATATGTGACTAGCACTTAATAGAACCTGGAGCAGCATTTTCTCCAGGAAAGATATTTTGGTTGATCTGCTTCAAGCAGGACTGCTAACAACTTGTTTAACATTTTAATATAGGTCAATTGTAATCTCTAGAGAATAAAGGGATTTTCAAGTCAAACGAAAACTGAACAGGGTTTTGATTTACATACTGCTCACAAAGTTCTATCTGCATAAAACATCCAAAGGAAATCCCCGGTATCCCTATTATATGCATTTGCTGCCAATTTCACTGTTCGTTCCCTTTACACTGCTGTGTATGAAGAATTTACATATTGTCTGTGTGACTAGATCAGTTCTATTTTTGTATTTAAAAAAAGTTTAAGTGTATGTCCAGCCAAAACTTTTTTTCTTGTTCTTGTGGATGGAGTAGTGGAAGCTGCTTTCCGAGGCACCATTTAAGAGGTTTCTTACTGTGTTAATGATAAAGGTTTTACCATACTTCAAGTAAAAGAAAAATGCCCAACAGCATCACGGACAGAAACAGCCCGAACCATCATTATAATGGAAGTTTATGAATTGTTTGCTCTGTATAGATAATAAGATGCAAAATACATCACGGCAGATGCCAAAGAGGCGTTAGGCATCTGCCGAAATCATTTTTACCACATTGACCATTCCTACATACGTGATATGGCACTTTAACATGGCACCAGATCATGAATTTATCCTCTCATCATCTCTTCTCTGCTCCTTCAGAAGTAGACTGATTTTAACCATTGCCTTCCTGTCTGCAAATAACACCCTGCAATCCACTGTATTATCAATTGTGCATTGGTTTTTACCAATGCCTTGCTGCCTTGTCTGTCTGCAGTTGTCATCCTGGAATCCACTGTGTTACCACCAATAGTTTATTGATTGAAAAAACTATTGTTAAATCTCAATATTATAGATATAAGTTCACCATCCTATTTTACCATCCTGTTCTTTGATAGGAGGTTATCTTTATGACTCTGAACTTTCATAGTGTGAAAGTTTCTTCTTCCATCCATGTATCTCTTATCAGTTCCTAATTAATTGGACACTCACCCCCACACCCTATAAATAAATCCCTGGGGGATAGAAACTGCCAAGAGAGCAATTGCCATGATATATTCTACCACAGTGATATGGCAGTCTTACACAGCATCTTAACACGGTAGTTAACTAAGGCAGACACAAGAAAGTATCTACAAACATTCCTCCAGATAGACTGCAAGTGAACCTGTATTTCCTCAACCATATCTTTCTTTCTAGATCCGATTCCTACTCTCTCCATCCTGTAATATCTACCTTTCCTCTAAAAATAGCATCCTCTCTCTCCTTAAATTCTCTTTTCTTTACCCCTGTTCTCCACCCCACCGCTAATATATATCACCGTCCCTCATGGCCTCTCATTATTACTGGACACATCTCCAACTTAATCTGAACATGTGGACATTTGGGAGACTGGGGCATGTGCAGTCATATGAATTTCACTCCTATTTTATTTCCCTCACCCTCCTGCTTCTCCTAATTTCGGGGATATTTCCCCTAATCCTGGCCCTTCACTTATCTTTCACCCTCATACCCGACACCCTCCTTCCTCTGGGAGCAACCGCAATCTACACAGACTAGTTTCTATTCCCCAGCTACAAAGAGTCAGCTTCCCCCTTTTCATTTGCCCTTTGGAATAAGCCCCATGGTCAGTAACAATCTCACATCTGTCCATGACCTTTTTATCTCAAACTCCTTTAACCTACTTTCGGTTACTTAAATCTGGCTTCCAGAATTTAACACTGCCCTCTTCAATGGAATGACTCACCTCTCTACTTTACCACCCACCTACTATCCTATTCATTGGCCAAGGCATTGCCAATTAATTCAGCACTTTCTTTTTTTGGGCCATGTTACTACAGAGTATATTGCAAAAATGTTGACACCCACCTAACCATCTGTCCCCCTGGACCCTCACAACTACTCCGGTCACCCTCTTGCTCTATTCTGCGCTCTCTAACACACATCTTAAATCTTTTCCTTCTACTGGCATCTTCCACTCCCCTCTAAAACATGCATTGGTCACCCCAATATTTAAAAATGCCTCCCTGGACCCCATCAGTTTAAAAAAATTAGGTTGTTGGAATATGTGTGTTCCAATGAAAAAGCTGTATAAAGCTTTGGCACTTTTTACCAAAGATGACCTGTGGTGATTGCTTTTTTGTTTGCATATCGTTGGCACACAAAGTGCCATATAAATAAATGTATCCAATCCAGTGCATGAGTTTTGTAACTGTTAACATAATAAAGAGAATGTGATGCATAGCTTTAGATGTATAGAACCCCCTACTGGACTCTATGCATGTCCATTTCCCTTCACTACATCCCTTTTCAAAATATATAGGCGCATTAAAATAATAAAGAGGCAGCTTGAAAAAAATGATGTTTGTCCCTTCACCTGCCTCAAAATTTATACCGAAACAGCCATGTCTGTAGGGTCTTCACTGTTAGTTATCCTTGCTGAACTCATAACATCCCTTGAGCAGTTTTACAAAAGTAGACTATACCAACTGAAGAATAGAAATATTTATGGCTTGTGTATGAAAACAGTAAATGTAATAGATCTGGGGTATGAAGCCAGTTACATCAATTACCCGACATGCATCGGGACAGGCTAGACAACGAATGACCAGAAGAGATGGAAATCCAGTTATATTATATTGACCTTCACGATCTGTTACATTAGGACTGGGTTGTGGGGCCAGCCATGGATTGTGCATTGTTTACTTAAAGACTGTAGGTATCTTAATTTACGATCTTTTTAATAGGGGGTTAAACTTTTTCTTTAAAAAATAAATAAGCTCTTTCCTTGGATGAAGAAGTAATTATCTCAGAACACCGCACTAGATACACTGTTACTTTGGTGCAACAGACTACAACCACAATAACATGGAAGCAAACACATTAGCGCCTTGTAAATTACCTAATGTAACTCTTAGCTCCTCTTAATCCATTTTACAGTGGTAATCTTCTAAATGATTTGTAATGCTTTAGGTTTTCAAAACCCTTTAAAGCATTTTACAAAACATGACAGACAATACAAAATAATAATGCAATCTCACAAGCAAAAAAAAAATAATCTATAATATAAATATTATCAGTACAGCAGATGTCAATTATGATTGACCTGCCTAGTGTGTGTCATTTCCAAAGTTTCTAGGTCAGTGCACGGAGCAGTACGTTTGGATTGGCATTGGCGGGAAAAAAAACATATCTACTGTGCTTTCTGTCGGGGAGCAAAATATTTTCTTTATGACTATGCAAGTATATTGCGTTTAATTCAGCGTATTGTTTTCTTGCATGGCTCAGTTCAATTACAGCTCAAGCAAGTAAAAATAAAATGACTGACATCTGCTCCTTCAGGTTATACTGCTCTAGCAAACAATGTCACAACATGAAACGCCTGGGAAATCTAGGGGCAGAAGTGATTCTAAGGACTGATAGTTCTCTATCAGAAAGGATCCTAATTAAACAGAAGATACATTCTTATAAGAGGACTTCACTCAAGACCATAATAATCAGTAAATTAATCCAATTACGTTCAGTTGCTATTTCTTTTGCTTTAAATGTGAATTTCAAAAACCATTAGCAAACTTTGAAATTCGGAAGACTTCATTCAGCTCCTAGCGAACTGTAATTATGGGCAACATAAAAAAAAAAGACATGCATGATGCAGTGTGCCTTTAACATTCTTTTTTTGAGCCTCTAATGTAAGATTGGCTTGTAATTAAAGTTCTCCCGAGGCAGGCAATGGGGGTGATTTACTAAAGATAAAAAGGATGTTCACTTTGCAGAGAAAGTTTCCCTGCCCAGCATAAGAAGAAGAAAAAATAGTAAAAAAAAAAAAAAATCATGGAGGCAGGGTGCTGGGTGATGTCACACGCCTGTTGGGGGGGCACGTTTTTTTATGCCTTGGGCGCAAAAGATGGTAGCTACGGCTATGCTCCCACGGTGCTCGTGTGGCTGCCGGCTGAATGTGTTAGACGCCGCAGACGGAAAGGGGCAGTACACCTCTCCCAGTGTGCAACGTCGGCCACATTCGCCCAAATGAGCACAGCGGGAAGACAGGACACAGGCGCCTCTAGAACGCACTGTAATGCAAGTTGGCAGACTCCCTGCATTCAGGGGCAGGAGGGGGCATGGGGTTGCATTGAAGTCAATGGCATTGTAGCCATGCCCCCCACCCACAGTGCGATCGCCCGCACCCGGAACGCAGGCATATTAGTGCCTGCATTCCGGTCCAGTGTGATCTGCAAAAATAGTGCTTGCAGATCATTCCGGGTGCAGGCGATCGCACTGCAGGTGAGGGGCAGGGCTGAGGTGCCATTGACTTCAATGCACTGCCATGCTCCCCCCATCCCCCCTGAATGCAGGTGTTTTGTCGTTGGTAGATCTCATTGAGCTTGTCATTTAAAAAGTAGATCTCCGGACGAAAAATTGTGGGTGCGCCTGGTCTAAAACATCTTTAAGAAGACTTCGAAGAAGTCACATACACCATTTTCTGGAGAGTGTGGTTCTCCTCCCTGTTCCTCATACATGGGAAGAGTTATTCATATTAGTGCAAGTAGAATTAAAAATAACACTTTAAAAGAATCAGTAAGGTACATGTAAATATTACCAAATCCAGCTGTTATCTGGAGTAAAAAAAGGGGTTTAGTAGGAAACCCTCAATATGGCTTCTCCTCATGTACATAAATAAGTATGAAATATACATAGGAAGGTTTTAAAAAATGTAAATGCGGACAGTTTACTGGTTTAAAAAAAAAAAGACTTTGTTTTCTTCCTAAAACCTTACACTTTAAGTGTTTTTGGATTGTTTTATATAAGCATGGGAATTGTTTTTGTAATATTCAAAAAGATTCTAAGGGAGTCTGGCGCCTAACTTTTAAGGTTTTCTCCAGTTGCTGCTAATGGAACTGACTCCTAGGAAATGATGCTGGCTCCTGGTTTGGACAGACTGGCTCTTGAATTCCAAATGTATTTGTCTACCCTGGTTTAAGAGAGTGCTGCCTGCATAATCACCAGCAGGTCCAAAATACAGCACATCCACACACTCTTGCTCTAATAATGAGCGCAACAGGACCAAGTCTAAAGAAATTACTGAACATGAATACTTCCAAAACACTTTTATGGTATAAAACATAGGCAAACAACAGCAGCAGAAGAACCATAAACTAAGCAACATGTAATATTTAAAAGCTACAAACTGTGATTCATGGCAGTAATATCAGCATAACTCTGAGATATTAGTACTAACAATAAGATCAGTCACACCCAAACAGGACACAACATTTAAAATCAAGGTGTAACCACCATTTCATAACATGTCAAATTATAGAATTTCCCAATGAGACTCTGGTGCTTGAAAAAAAAAAATCTTAAATAAAGAACCTGCTTAAGAAGACTTAATCCTCGGCTTTCCGGCAGGCAATGGGGGTGATTTACTAAAGATAAAAAGGATGTTCACTTTGCAGAGAAAGTTTCCCTTAGCTTGGTAAATGTGGAATTTCACTTTGCAAAGATCATATGCAAGGAAAATAATAATAGTAAAAAGAATACTAAAAAAAGTATTTTTTTCTTGCACATGATTGGCTGATGAGTCAGCAGAGCTTCACTTTATTCACTAAACTAAATGTCCAACCCCATTAGATCCAAACTTTGCTGTCTTTAAGAAATTTTCAGCATCTGACACTTCCAAGTGTGTTGGACATCTGGTCCCCCCGCTGTGCGCTGTGGTTCTTCCCACCAGCCCCTACATAACTACGGTGTCCTGAAATGAGGTAGAGACTGGAGAATAGGATTCAGGCATCCACCATACCAAGTGTCAGAACCGGGAGATTCTGCCAGAGGTCGTTGCCCTTTAAGACAGGAAAGTTAGGAACCCATACCCTTTGGAGAAGTAAATATTAAAAGTCTACAAAAATCACAGACAAGCAAGTACTGTGCCCTTTTAATGCATTAGATGTTGGCTGCTCCTAATAGGACATGCACTTGATTGCTGTGATAAAAGTAGCCAGTGGCTTCTGAACCATAAGGGCTTATTCATGTGGGCATGTATGTCGGTACAGCGTACATACCTGTCAAATGATCCAGCCCCAGAAGGGAAAGGCAAGGCATCTAATTGGACCCTGGACCCTGCAGGGATTCCCCCTCTTTTTTTTCAGCCGAGGAAAAGCCAGCTGTCAATCATGCAGGGGGGTGGATCCCGACATCTTTCCCAGCTGCAGCGCGGCTCTGGTAGTAGCCCACTAAATGCTGACTTTGGGTCACAGAATATACTCCTGTGAAGTAAAAAGGGAACTAACGTCAAAAAAAGGTTTGGCTTTAGTTCTCTTTTAAGATTTGTGTTTAATACTCCCAATCTGGAGCTGAAGGTGGTTTAAAGGCTTCAAGAAAGCTACTGAAAATGTGCTCCTACAAAACCTGAAGCCCATGTGAACTAGTGATATGCACAAAAAAGAAAATGCTGAATGAGAATAATGATCACATCAAATTAAACACTGCACCTAGTTTTAAAATACCACACACAGGCGTGGACAATACAAATTATGACACAATGCTGTGACCACAGGGCTCTTACTTTCATTAATAGACTAAAAGGTGCTAGCTTTTCTTTTTATATTGATTAGTTCTTTTGCATGTTGTGAATAAAGGAAAAAAAGAGATTTTTTTAGAATGAATGTGCTACCAGTAGGCTCAAGTGTCTTCGTTACTCATCCGTTTCAAAAGATGCGTTAACAAAAAAAACAGCAATTTTCTATGCTCTCTATTACTTATATATGGATCACTGAATGATGGCTTTATACATTCGTTACGTTATATATGAATTTCTATTCCCTTTCAAAGAATACATCCATCAATCCTTTTTGGTTTCAGTGGGCAATGCAACATGCAGCTTATTTTATCTTACAGCAAGACCTGAACACAGGTGTTCTCAGCTCCACCTACCAGAGACTATAAGTTGATAAGAGAAATCTGCTATTAGATTTTGTATCCTTCATAGGTTGTCACTCTGTCGTTCAAGAATCTGATAAAGTGGGAAAAACAACTTTACATCTTTGTGTGTGTGTATAAGGAATGTGAAGGATCTAAAATATATATATATTTCCTTTGGAAAGATATAAGTAGTCATCTGGTGATATAAACTATCTTGAGAACACCCAAAACTGATGGTGTTATTTCATTAAAAATATTACTATTTATTAACATGTCTCATTCAGAAATAAAGCAGAGCAACTGTGGGTAGTACCATGGAAAAGGTAGTACCATAGAAGAGTCCCCACCTCGTGCATCCACCTTTTCCACAGCAACAAGTGTTGTATCCTTTTGGTGAACCAAGTATCCATTCCGGGGGCCACAAAAAAAGTGCTACACTTCAGCATACACACTCTCCCCAAATCAAGGACTTTTATTAGATTTTGTATGAAGCAGTTGGTTTGACTTTGATAAGATGACAATATGACAGCTGCTATGTATTTGGTCACTACATTAAATAAAAGCCCAGATAGCAGGCAATTGAGCTGCAAGTTTGAAAATGACTTGTTAAACTATTGCAGACTTGCCAAGCTTCACAATTTTGTTGCACAATTACAGCAAGTCTGCATTGCAAGTCTCCAAATCAACGTGCTTTGTAAAAGTGCAGTACACTTGCAGAGCTCTTGCTAAGACCTGCAGGACTCTTGCTGTAGACTTGCCAAGCAAATTTGCTACAAATTCAAAAAGTGTCAACTCGAACTTGTGCTGCAGGGAACGTGTGCAGCAAGTTAACAAAAATTTCAATTTAACCCTGCCACAAGTTTGTGGCAAGTTATCCTTGCTATCTGGGAGATAGAGGAGGCTTGTTGCGCTCCTTATCGGATGTCCCTGCTTTCAGGGAAGGGTGCTTGGAATCACTGTGGATAGCGCCGCTTGCTGCAAATCATGTAAGAAACGTCACCATCACACCAAAAATTATTTTAAGGATCACCGATTGTTCATTTATTTAGAACTGTGTCAAGTCAGCAAGCACTTTCGGGGGCCACACAGGGTCCCTTCATCAGGCATAGCATTGCCGTGCCTGATGAAGGTAGCCTGTGTGGCCCGAAAAGCACTTGTTAACTTGAAACAGTTCTAAATAAATGAACAAATCGTGCTCTTTAAAATGATTTTGGTGTGCTGGTGACCTTTCTCACACAATTTACATTGAATAAAAGCCTGTTACAAATAAAATTGTATTGCAGGCTCCATCTCTTCTCTTCAGGAAACAGCTGACATAAAAGGCAAGTTCAGCCATGCCAAAATAAAAAAAAGTATATTTAAACTGGAATTGAAGCCAATGGAAACACCTTGCCAGGCAGAGGAGCAATGAGGAGGGGAGATTACAATGATGGCAGCATTAATGACTTCCTACATTAGGATCATTGGCTTCCCTTTACCCAAGTATAACTTCATAAAAGAAAATGTTTTTTTATGGCCCAATTCTGGAGGTTACTAATAAATATTCAGAGATAGCAGAGGTACACCATTTCTGGCATCGATAAAGTGTCAGACATACCACTAGACATGCTATTATTCTACATGTTTTGCTTACTAGACTCGTAGAGGCCAACACAATACGACACCACGTGACAATGAGACTGAAGTGCTTTGTGTAGGAGGAGACACAAGTGAATGCAAATTGCAAACAAAATATCTCCAGCAGCAGAAAAACAGGGCTGAGTGGGGAGTGTGTCTGTGCCTGACATTCTGTGCATTCCTCTCTGCAGATCTCTGTACATTCAGGAAAATATGAGCATATCATTTCACAGTCTGAGCTCTACTTTATACTGGACCAAGAGAGCCTGCTACACCAGTGCAAAAATGTTGTCCATGGAGCTTATGGTGTAAAGTTGTATTCCGATATTTAACAAATGATTCTTGTAACAATAGCAAATTGCTGTGTTTGCTGGGGGATTGGTTTCTATCTCTACAATTACTTGTTATGCTTATTACTTACATTAAAGGCTTTTTCATAGAAGATGCATTGACTGGTGTTTTTCAGCAACTGAACAATGCCAGTCACCAGTAGGGTACATAGCATACAATTGTTTTCTAGGTGTCCCATTCACATCACAACTGGTGTGGTGTACAGTGCACTACCAAAAATGATGGACATGCTGCATTTTTTCGCAGCGCACTGGACCCCGCTGCTCTGAGTTGACCTGAATGGAGTGAACAGCTTGTATATTACAAAGAACTGTGCACAGGGACTGTTCCGATGTACCGCACACTGATGAAGCTCTCAGAACACACTAGCCCATCTGCTACAACACTCCTGAGATAGCCCTTAGGTGTGTAACACTTGATGTGCTATAATATTGCCCCTTGGGCTGATGATGTCTCACATGACTGCATAGTGGCCTTTAGGACTGCTCCATATAGATTGGAAAGAGGGAGAAAAGACAGACTATTAGACATAGGCTTAAGTTGGACATAAAAAAGATGTGGAAGTAGGACAGGTGGTAGGATTGGTATGGGGCACAGTACTAATAATGATAACTTGACAACGGACTATACACTCAGAAATTGGGAGGGACAGCAGAAGCATGAGGACCAGTCAATTTCAGGATAAGCCGTTGATCAAGTTACAGGTATAGGCAGGTACCAAAAGCTAGCTGTGGGGTTGCAGAAACATACCCACACAGCCTCAAAAGTAAAGTATTACTGATATGCCAATATTCCAGTAAGCAATTACTGCTCCTAAATGAGAAAAGACTTTTATCCTTCAAAAACAAGGAAACAGCAGAGAATGGCCATGATTACTCACAGTGAAAATTGAAAACAATTACAATTTAGACAGAAACACACACGTTTACTTCCTATACATTACCCAGAAAACAATAAACCTCTTTTAGCTGCTTGTAATTACAGCCTTAACTGCTTGGCTTTGGCCAGCAGTCTAGTGTTTTACTGCCTTTGCCGCTCACTCTGTAATTACAAGACAAGTAAAAAGCTTTGTTGAGATCAGAAATGCACTTGAAAAAAATTACAGGAAAAGCTTTATATCTGCAAGTGTGTATACACAGAGCTCCTTCTCCTCTTAAGCTGGCCATATACCAGTAGAACTCTGTTTGAAAACATTTTCTGAAAGTTCAATTGATGTAATGGGGTCACAACGATGATCGATTTTAGGCATAGTGATGAAAAAAAGTTGATGGAAAAATGTTTCTCGAACAAACAAAATTCTAACAGTCAATATGGGTTTTTGTTCAGCAAACTCCATTCATTCCAAATCAAAACGTTAAAAATCAAATACATTTCAAAATGACAAACATCAAGTCTCTGATGGCATTTTTGAAAGTTCTGATGAGATTTTCATATGAAAGTTTGTTCAAAAATCTACCAGCTTTAGACGGTCGTCTGGTCTGAATCACAGACCGGGGCTAGTATTTAAAGTGTACACAAACCCTAACAATAAACTTGAAACAGAATTATGGTGTGAGTAAAAAACACTCATCCCCATAATTCAAGACGACCTGTGACAAAGAAGCTGTCACAGGTCGACTTTATGGATCGGGAAGTCAGTGAACACTTACCGCTGACTTCCCGATCCTCTCCCTGCGGAGGATTCTTCCCTCCCCTCTCAGTTTCTCCAGCACTGACTGGAAGAACGGAAGGGGTAGGGGGGAGGGCACAGCTGGCTCTGCTTCTAGAGAGGCAGAGCCAGCTGTCAGTCAGCCAGCGGGGTGGATATCAAACAGTTCTGTGGGATCCATCCCGCCTGCGGCATGGCTCTGCGCTATCAGCATATAGCAGGCAATAGCCTGGTATATACTGGATTTTGAGTCACCAGAGGACATTTAGTATATGTCCTCCTGTGGCCCTGAAGAGAACTATGGCCAAAAATGCCTCTGCACACTTGTTTAAGTTTATTTAGCTCCCCTAGTCTTGTTCTTGAACTATAGGATAATTTACCCTTTCACACAGGTTAGTCCAGGTTAGCAGCTCAGCAGGTATTTGTCTGTACTTGCAGAATATTTAAAGGGATTAAACATGGTGAAATTTCTTGCGAAGTTGTCCCACATTTTTTTTTTTTGGTTTTGCCTCGCCACACTTTAAAAGAATATCATGTTCACCACATTCCACATCACGATTTGCATAGCTGCCCATTAATATACCACCACTACCGAAGGCAGGCACGTTAGCAGTCAGGCAAATTAACAAAACAAAAAATGACGGGGCGCCTGCCATAGTGTTAAAACATTTTATTTAAAAAATAGTAAATGGTCGTACTAACTATGAGTCTTGCAAAGTGCCAAGTGCGGTATTGCCGCTAGAAAGGAAATATGTGTCGTTATGCCGGGACCGCGAAATCACTAACTGGAGCAGACAAAATCTGGGAGCAGCTGTGCATGGCAACTAATCAGCTTATCTCTTCAGTTTGGTTAGTAAAGATTTGAAAATGAAAGAGAGAAGCTGATTGGTTGCCATGCACAGCTGCTCCAGATTTTGTCTGCTCCAGTTCTGATAAATTCCCCTCATGGTGTCTACCAATACTGAAGATAAAGAATAAAATCAAACTATTACAGCTAATATTTGAAAAGTGTGTTTTAATACATGAACTAATTATTTTCATTATGAAAATAATGCTGAAGCAGAACGTCTTTAAAGAGAAAAGCCAGGCAGCACATGAAGTCAATGAACGTCTAATGCTATCCATGAAAAGTGCTAACTTAAAAAAAAAAAATTCTGCTAACTTACTTTATGGTGCCTGCCCCTATAGAGGCCAATGAGTGCTTGGGCTGATTTACACCAAACACGTTGGGCTGAGCTGGCTTTTTTTCAAGAGCAGTCGCAATGCAAAACAAGGCAATTTGCCTTGTCCCAGACAAGCATAGCTCACACCATTGAGTTGGGAATGAAAAAAGTACGGCATTCAGTATTGTTTTTTTTTGGCACAGCAGGCTTCTATACTGTACAACCGCATCACACTGTGCTGTGCCCATGAGACCTAATGAACTGTCCGTGGGACTTCAAACGTACACCAGCGGCTGGGCGTTGGAACGCAGCTGCTGGTTATATATTTGTTGCTTGTAATGGCATCTGAGACCACGTTCAAGAAACAAAAGATAATTATAGGAAAAGTCCACCTTTTTGAGAAAATAATAAAAGCATATTTTGTTATAAAAAGATGCTCTGGCTCCTGCAAATTCTCCCTCCTATCCCTCTGTGTACCTCAAGTAGAACATTCAGTAACATGGCCAGTAGGAAGAATGAATGGACTACAAGTGTGGTAAACAACAAGATCTGTGAATGGATGACACAGCTGTGTGGGTGGATCCAGGCACTGCCATGAGAAATTAAAAAATACAAGAGCAGTCTGTTGGGAGAAGAAGCCTGAAAGTCAGGCAAGTCAGGGGGTGGTTGTGATGTGACCCCGCTTCATGGAAAATCTTCCAAATGGGTGTAACATGGAAAATGGTCGGAAAGGTAAACTTAGCCTTTATAGATTTTTGGTATTCCAGAAAAACCTTGAAAGAAATGGCACCATAGACTGCCATCATAAGATGTCAAACTATAATTGAAAGGAGAATCATGGGGAGAGTGAAATACACTCATCCCCATAATTAGAGCCGATGTGTGACACCGAAACATGGCTCTATTGATCGGGAACTGAGCGATCACATACTGCTGATCGCCGAGTTCGCAATCCTCTCCCTGCAGAGAGTAGTGACTATCAGTCACTGCTTCCCACAGGGCTGCCCCCTCTCTCTTCCACCAGCACTGGACTGCAGGGACAGACAGGGGAGAGGGCGGGCACAGCTGGCACTGGCTCTAGAGAGGCAGAGGCAGCTGTCAATCAGCCAGCGGGGTGGATCCCGACAATATTGTCAGGATCTGTCCCGGCTGCAGCATGGCTCTGCAGGCAATAGCCCACCATATGCTGAGTTTTGGGTCACAGGAGGACATTAGTATATGTCCTCCTGTGACCCTAAAGAAAACAATGGCAAAAAAAAGGTCGGGCAATAGTTTTCTTTTAAGTCCAGACTCACAACATGAGTTGTACAGAAGAGATATTAAGTCTAACTTTGAATACTGTTGCTACAGAAATGATCAATTAAAAAAACCCATAAGGATAGGAAAATGGCATTTTTATAAATAAAATTATAAATGCAACTAACACATATATAAAGTTATAAAGCATTTTTGACAAACCAGCAGCATCTCCACTGTGTTAGTTGAATTACAATAAAAAAAAAGCACATGATTCATGGTTACAGTGCGTACAAATGGAATTCTTTTTTTCAATGGATACTGTAAAATTATATATTTTTTTTTTAATAACAGTATTTCACTCCTCTCCTCTGATCTGAACTGACCTCGGTGTTCTTGTTCTCTGTGCTGGCTCCTTTCAGTTTACAGAAGTGATTTCCAGCTCTTCAAATGATTGTTTTAGAAAAAAAAAGACTGAAATTGTATAAGCCTTGGGGGCAGAATAACATCGCGCTCCCTAAACACAATGAAGGGTTTGTAGTACAATGAGGCTGCAACCTTTGGGATGCGTAATAAGCAATCCCATGCAGTGAAGTCTCTCGAACTAGAGGATAACATAGATGGTTTGTCTGCCTCTTGTAATACACCAGAGTATATTATAACCCACATGACATTACAAATCAACCTACCAGATTACAAGTTCCCATAACCACATGGTTACCAAAATAAACGGGAGCTTTCATGACAAACATTCACTTACAGCTAAGAATAGCAAAATGTAGCGTCAAACATCTGGCTCTTGTTATAGTGGGGAAAAGCTGCATCATTACATAGGCCTTCTACATGACTATACAATATTACCAAACATGAGTTCATTAGAATGTAAAACTTCTGGGTCTCTTCGACTTAGCAAAATTTAGAGCCCATTCACACCAAGGCGGTTGCGAATCAGTGTGGTTACCGTGCTGATTTCAAAATGGAGGTTTTGGGAGTTTTTAATTATTTTTCAGCGCTGCAAGGCAATTAAAAACGCCCCAAACCATGCTGATCAGCGCGGTTTCATTGAAAGCTGTATGGATACCGCACTGATCAGCGTGGCAAAAATAGTGCGGGGTGGTTTGGATCGCGCGGTCGCATGAATGGTCCCCATAGCAATGTGTGGGATCGTTCATGTCGGACGAACTGCCCCGGTGTGAATGGGCTCTCAGAGACATTTCTTCTTACTTATCCTTCCAGATTCATCAGTGTTACCTGTAACAGACGGACCATGATCGGAGCCGGTACTGCGGGTCGTGGGCTCACTGCGCAGGCGCGCCGCGGGTCTGCGACTCTGAGACGTCAACGTCAGAGGGTGACGTCCACCGCCGCCGTCCAGCAAAACCCTGCGCAGGCGCAGAGAGAGATCCCTCTCTCTCTCCCTCGAAAACCGTCCACATCGGGCGCAGGCGCGCCGCGGGACTCCGCCCCCTTCAGACGCAGCACTCGGCTTAAAAGCCGCATCTCAGCACTTGATCAGCGTCTTCTGTTGAGTGTGCAGGACGCTGATCAGCTCAGCTCCCCACTCGCCTTGCATAGGACCTGACGCCTACAAACCACATCTGAGCATCTGAGGCCAGCACTAAAACTGCAAGTAACCAGGGAATCTCCCTGGGAGTAGGGAACCTTGCTGTCCACAATTGATTACATACAATTCCTATTTGATGTCTGCTGACCCCTGCTGTCCACAATTGATATATACATATTACTATTTGATGTCTGCTGACCCTTGCTGTCCACAATTGATTAGATACAATTACTATTGATGTCTGCTGAACCTTGCTGTCCACAATTGATTAGATACAATTACTATTGATGTCTGCTGAACCTTGCTGTCCACAATTGATTAGATACGATTACTATTTCTGTCTGCTGACCCTTGCTGTCCACAATTGATTATATACAATTAATAATGAGGTCTGCTGAACACCATTTGTTAAACCTCTCAGTGCAAACGGGGTATGATGTGTTGCAACTTCCTCGCAGCCTTATTCCAAAACTGGGCATAGCGAGGTGGAGGAGTTGCTATCTGATTCCCGTCCTCATCCTTTAGCTGAGAACCGCAGTTGAGATCCACTTTTCCACAGCCGATACAGGCGAGCGTCACATTACCAGACAGGAAGTAAGGGAAAATATCAGTTAACAACACAGACAGGGGGGAACATTTATGAAAACTGGAGCAGACAAAAACTGGAGCAGCTGTGCATGGCAACCAATCAGCTTCTCTCTTCAGTCTGTTCAGTTATGACTTGTTTGAACTTTAACTTGTATTAGATTTTAAATCACATTCTTGGTCAACAAGATGCTTTGCAGAATGTGGTCATGCCATACCTTATACAAATCTGGCTGTCAAGAGTAAAAATGGAATAAGGGAAGGATGGACAAATTAATATGGAATTTAGAAGCCAGTCCATCCAATCTAGAAGCCTGCGGGATTTTTATTAGAAGCCAACTCACGGACAACAGTTAGAGAAAAAAAAAAATCTAAAGAGCCAGCTGTAATTTTTAAGGAGCAATGGTGACCTGGCACCTGGGATTTGTCCAGCCTTGAGTTAGGAGGTTAACAAGCAACAAGGTTAACAAGCAACAAAAGTACTTGGATGTCTTCTAGCATCTTTGGTTTTGGCATTTGCCCAAAGTTAATGATGACCAGAAAATCATGTACATTTGAATTATTATGTTGCAGATATTTTGCAGCTATTCCAAGAAATACCTGATCGCTTTTTAATTAAATGTGTAGAGAATACATTTTGGTGAATAATGATGGTGATAATGAATAATAATATCTGATCCAGAATCTGTCTTTCCCCTTGAGGTAGAAATGAAGGGAATACAGCATACAAGACAGAAGTGTTTATGCTACGTATGTTAACATGATACACAAGGCTTCCCGACACACAGGGCAGGTGAGGGATTGAATTGCATGTGATGTGTTGGGTTTCAATCCTTTGTTTGCTGACATTTCAGGAAGTGCATTACATAAAACACACAATACCCAAAGTAATACAATTGCAGTACCATCTGCTCAGGACAAAATGGATGAATACATTTAGGGGGTCTGTGTGTACACACTTTGACTCCATCCAACAGACAGAAACAAATGCAGCAAGATTTCTATTTCAGCTATATATTTACAGTAGTAGCTTTTATCTTTAAATTAGCTCAGTATTTCTAACACAGAAACTCCTATCGCCTATTGTACGCAATCCTATTACTAGATCTTATCATAAACCAGCTGGTCGCCCCAACAAGCAAGCTCATAGAAAAATCGACAGAATAATAGAAAACTACATTATTTTGTGCAATGGCTAAAAGTGTGGCCAGCACACACAATAAGGTGTCTCTGCTGAAGTTCTATCTGGGAAATATTGATTTCTAGAATGTGCTGCATTAACACAAGAACGAGGCCCAACTGAACATCAGGAGTTAAATCTTAAAAATGCATTCAAGTACCATAACTATTAACAAAAATGCATCTTATTTGTGTATCACTCAGCTATAGACCCTCAAATCATCTCTGAATTGGTGCTGACACTGTCCTTCCTTCTGGAGGGTGGCTACTTTTGTTCCCCATGGTCCTTGTGTGTGTTGTAAAGTAGCCACCGCTCCAGGAGCACTCCTGTGATGGACTACAATGTCAATACAAATAGTAAACTAAGTGTGAGATTGGAGTAATAGTAAACTAAGACTGAGCTTGGAGCAGTGACTACTTTACAACACACTCAGGGACCATGGGGAACAAAAGTAGGCACCATCCAGAAGGAAGGACAGTGTCACCATAAATTCAGAGATTTGATGAGCTACAGCTGAGTGATACACAAATAAGATACGTTTTGTTAATAGTTAAGATACTTGAATGCATTTTTTAGATTTAACGCCTGAGTTTAGTGTTACTTTAATTCTGCCCTTTCCAGTGGAATGCATTATGCACAGACAACCATGGATGTGCCACAAAATTCGTCTTTAGAAGCGATCACCACCCAAAAGTGATATTTCAGATATATGTGACTGGTGGCATGTTGCATTCTATGATGGCTTCATATAGCTTCTAGGCATCCAGCTGTAATATACTTCCACCAAAAATCCACGTTTAGTTTACCCACCACATGTCAAGTTCGCCGAATATGTGTTCTCTTTTGGATCTCAGCTGCGGAATTTGGAGATCAATTTATTTGAAAGGAGAGTTTTGAGGAGGTGGTTCAGTGAACGGTACCCAATTACACCAAGTGCGGTTAGGTGGCCGTACTCATCATTTGCCACCGGGGGGACCGCTAGGGGAATCCGTATGTGGCCCTGGGGTTGAGATGACACCTTACACAATATACGGGGTGACTAATTGCAATGCAGCTGGAGGTTTGAACAGATGCAAGGAGTAGTGTGTGCAGACTTAGGATTCAGGTGCAGGTTGTAGCTGTAGGGGTAAGTAATGCGTGTACGCTTAATATAGGCAAAGCAAGCAGTATAGCAGTTAGTCAGCAGGGTATATTGATATAGGACTCCTCTCCTCCACTTATAATTCAGGGTGTAGCGATAGGCATAGGCAATTCCTGTAACATAGTATTTATAATGCAAGCAGTTATCTATATGTCCCCACCAGTATGCTAGATCTGGTATGCCATACACAGTTCCTTTCCAGTATAACGTTAGGTTCAGGGTCAGTGCCCAGGCTACTTGCGCTTAGTTGAATCAGCCAAACGAGGTGTATGTCAGAACCTCCGATCTGTTAGACTGCTAGTGCTTCAGAGGGGGTGAAAGAGAGAACTGCTGCAAACGCTGAGTCTCCGGACTGCGCTGGGCGAGAGGGTAAGATACCGAAGTTCCCCGTTCGTCACTCGACGCTCCAAAACGAGAGAACGCCGAGTGACGAAAACAGCTGAGCCTTTCACTGCGGGGCCGCGCCCCGTGGGCGGAGCCTGCGTGACGTCATCAGCGGAGTGAGACGTCGCTGGAAAGCAGGGAAGCGCCGGGTAAGTCTATGACACCACATTCAAAGACAAATCCAATCAGGATGAAGTGAAGCATCTTTAGTAGATTTTCCTTTGGATAGAATAAACAATTAATTGGTGAGCTTAGATGATTAGACCAATGCCATCAATGCAACATTGTAGGAGATTATGCAGACACTATAGGGAAGTCTCCAAGACAAACCATGCGAGTCAACGCAATAGTGCCCACCAACACTAAGGGCTTGTTCACACCAAATGCGGTGCATTCCAGAGCGGTAGCTGCTGGAATGCACCACAATCCCTCACAAAACTTCCCCCTGCATTCTGGGGCGGGAGGGGACGTGGCGGTGCATTGAATTTGCCTGCGTTCCGTTCCACTGCAAACGCAAAAAATAGAGCAAGCAGCATTTTTTGCGTTTGCAGTGGAACAGAACGCAGGCAAAGTTTTTCCACGCGTCCGATCGCACTGCGGGGGGGGCGTGGGAGCGGTGCCATTAAGGACTGACATGTAGTACCATACAATATAAATACATTATAAATGTTCGATTCCAGCATTTGCTACAGGATATCTGGGGTAAATCTCTGAAAGAAAATTGTCACATCCCCTTAAAGCTGAACTTCAGGCCTATATAAAAGGCACACATAGGAGCAGTTCTGTGTTCATTAATACATCATTAAATGCATTTTTTTTTTAAATGCAAGCAGTGTAAGAACCTAAATTGGACTTGGTAGCAGCTTCTTGCAGGCACTGCACAGCAAAGCTCAGAGAGGTAAGGGGAGAAGCAGCACAAGGAGCCAGCCAGGTGCGCTGAGGAGCATGCCAATAGGAGGTGAGAGAAGAATAACAGAATGCTTCTTCTTTTACGGTCTAGTTAGGGTAGGAAGGGGGTTGGTTTAGGGGGAAAAGACCTTTTACGCAAAAGTAAAACTATAGTAGAGAAAGATTAGGTTCCCTCCCCGGCCAGGCAGTACTGTGCTGTATAAAAGAAATGTGTAAGTCTCAGAAGTGGATGGACAAAAATAGAATTTTTTGGCAATCAAAAAAGTTTTATGTATTTGTGTTTGATTATTTTATTTTACAATGCATAATCTCTTGCAGAGAATACTTCACATACCATAAACTATCACTATCCTTCCTGCTTGAACTTTGATCATCTAGTTACAACCCTATGCACTGATCTATGCAAATGCTAGAACGCATGATATAAAGCAATGACCATTATGAATTACATTACTGAACTAGTATGAAGTATATAAATGTGGGAGAATATTATTAAAGAAGATCTACAGGCACACATTTTCATAACCATTGCAATGGGGCTACCCCCACGAGACTTGGTGTAAGTCTGAAAGTCTGATGTCGACGGTGTTCGGAGTCAACCACACAGGGGAAACAAGTTCAAGGGCTCCCATAAGGACAGGCAGTTCCCTTCAGCTACAGATTGGAAGCATAAATTGGGAAGTAATCTAGGAATAGGGGCCACTTTGAATGATTTTAAAAGAATGGGGTTTTTTTTATGAAATATAAATTCATAAAGTCAATCAATTTTTAACATGTTTTATTCTTTTTTTGGCTGTTGTCTTGTGGTACCAAAAAAAAACAAACACATTTTAAAGTAGTCACCAGAACAAGAGGTGAGGCTATACTTCTTCAGAAAAACATAAGGCAATACCAGGAGCTTATGCTGAAAATTAAATTCTATATACTCTGCTTTGAATACTTAGCTGCGTAAAGTAAGTGACGTGTGTAAAAACATGGAGTATAGGTGTATAGTGTAGAGAGCCCACCCTGCTCCCTGTTGCAATTCTTCTCAACAATACAGTGAAAATAATACAATGAAAATAATCCTGCAGTCTTCCTGGTATGCGGGTCAACCACTGTCAGCAAACTCCCACCTCCCCAGTCCTGGCTGCTGCCAAGTCATCTGTGAGTGTTTGGAAACTCATACGACATCAGAGGCGAAGGAAAGATATGTAAATGTAAATATGGAAGCTCCATTTTACACTAATTACAGGATATATAGACAAGGACTGGACAAATCCAAGCAAGGGAGCCAATTCTCCATAAAGACTAAATTTACCTTTCTGACCATGTACCAAGTTACACCCAGAGTATTACATTATTATTATTATTATATTATTTTAGAAAAGGTGGAATTCACATTTAAACAAATAAAGCTGGCCTAACATTTATGTTTTCTCTAGTTGTCAATGGAGCTGTCTACTAAAAACAAATCATGTTGGCTTCTGGATTGGACAAAGTGGCACCTGAATTCCATATTAATTTGTCCACCCCTGGTGAAGACCATATTGTAGATCACAGAACAGCACTAGCAGCCATCATATGTAATTATACTAATCTGAAAGAGTTTATTATTTAGGTTTAGTAGTCAGAACCGTCTTTTAGTGCAATATCCAAAATAAGGAATACTGAGGGAGATGAAAAGAAGAATGGGATCGGTAATGACAACCAAAAGCATTAAGAAAGCTACAGGAAATACTGTAAACCAGATGTAACAAAATGTAAAGAAAACGCAAAACAAGTATGAACATTATCTACTCAAGAATGTAGAGAGAAAGACAGGAGATGACTTCAATAAAGTGAATGGCTTCCAGATGGGTGACACACTTTAAAAAGCAGTGATTTCTGGGTCCACACTACATAGACAACTCTGCAGCATGAAGATTATGTAAGCTAACATGTTTGATCACATCTCAGAAGCATAACTTTCAGTAATCACTTCTCCATATGCATTGTCCATTTGTAGATTGACCCAAATTCCCCAATAAGGAAAATTTTTAGTCTGACCACTCATCTATATATGAGATCTCTATAAAGACACAAAGTATTGTAAACACTAATGCAAGCCATCTGGGTCCCGGAAGGGAGAAATAACATCCTTTCTTTAGTTGTTCCCATGCTAATTAAAAATCATAACAAAATAAAGTGATCAACGAGAGGTCTTCTGTAACTTGTTGGCAGTACTCATTGGCTACAAGTCTCATCAATGAGTTATAAGAACTCTTCGGAACACTAAATGTATGCTCGTACATGGTATACAGTGTTGTGTTTTCCTTGGTTTACTGTAGACAGGAAGCGATCCTCATCAATTTTCAAAGCAGGAAATGTTAAAGGAACATAAAAAGTATTCTCTAATCCCAGGGATGAGCAAGAAACAGGAAACATGAAAATGTACAAAAGAAACTGTCCATTCATTGCTGTTCGAAACCAGATATGCTGTACTTGCCAATAAACGCAGACACACCATTGGGAACAGACTGGTTTATAAATGCATCCATGGCAGAGTCTAAACATAAGTGTAACTCGGGGGTGGACAAATAAATATGGAGTTCAGGGACCAGTCTGGGTGCGCCAGCTGTCATTTTGAAGGAGCGTTGGCTTCCTGGCTCTGGGGAATTGCCTAGCCCTGAAGTTATGCCAATTGCATGAATAAAGCCAAAAGGTGAAGATACTTTTAGCAAATATTTCACATAATTGAAAATACACACACCTTTGCTATCACACAGATATTAACTTGCAGTTAAGCTTTTCCCAAAGTCTCCGTTTACAAATAAACTAAAAAGTTAAATCATGCATTTAAGCCAAAGAAAACTTTAACTACCTAGACGACCTTCGCATATTTTATATCTCCAGGAGGCAATACTGAGCTAGGAATGCTAAGCTGAAGAGAACACAAAATAGGACTATAAAAGTGAATATGATATTTAAAGACAATTAGATTTCCTGGACAAGATTTACAAAAGGTTACAACTTGAATTCTGCATGAATGGGGCATAATTGGCATTTTCTTGGCTAAATTAAAACGTCACCTCTCATGCTGAGCTTTTAAGCGTAGAAAGACTGAGGGCTCCCCATTTCCTGCATCACTCTTATAAGCACCATTGGTGCACCTATATGACTACTTGGTACTTGTGTGTATCAAGCCTAAAGTTTGAGATGTTACAGCATTTGTAGTACAATTTTTGTACAGCACTTTTGTGCTAATCACCAAACAAAATGTAATCGACAAGGAAACTTTAGAATGTGCCCTTTGCCCAGGGAAAATGAGGGAAGTGCACCAAGACGTAATGAAGTAAGTAAGCAGAGGGATCCAAAAGGACTTATTAACTTTAAAAAAAAAAAAAAAACACCTGAGCTGAGCATATTTCTGACAATTTGGAAGCCTTTTTTGCGGCTCTTTTAGGTTTCAGCATTTTTGTTTAAACAGTGGAAAGCTAGTTACTTGGAGTAAAATTGTGTGAAAACACTTTTAGACGTTCCCATTAAAAGTCTGTGGGGCTAAACACTCGTAATTCTGCCTGGAAAAAAAGCTTATGTACTTTTCCACTTACTTATGTACTGTACTTACAAGTGACACGAGACACATTATTCAGGTTGAACTGGCCGACTGAAAACAATAGGATTCTTTAAGTTTATCGTTGTCATGCTTCGAGAAACACACAATACGCTCAGGTTTGAATGGGGGCTAATGACTGAATCATCTTGTGATTATAAAATTTGTAGGGAAGAAGTATCTAGTAGCTTAAATATTTGAGTTGAGTTCAGCCTTTGCTTGCTTCATACTTCTTCCCTGCTGGGTATTTCCAGAAAGAGATCAGCAATGGTAACCTCCCTATTTCTCTCAGCAGAGAATTGAAAGCAACCCTGCCAGTACATGCAAGGATAATAAACTAAAGCACCCTGTAAAAACAACTTTACAACGACAGGCATCTTAAAACTTAGTTGATTTTCGACATCTAAAGATATCCGACACTTCCGGGTGTGTCAAATACCTGCTCACTGATCAATCACTAGAGATTCAGCGTTAATGGAGATCTGCAACACAAGGGCATTTTAAAGTGACACCAAACTCAGGAGTTAAATCTTAGAAATACACTATATTACCAAAAGTACTGGGACACCTGCCTTTACAAGCACATGAACTTTAATGGTATCGCAGTCTTAGTCCGTAAGGTTCAATATTGAGTTGGCCCACCTTTTGCAGCAATAACAGCTTCAACTCTTCTGGGAAGGCGTCCACAAGGTTTAGGAGTGTGTCTATGGGAATATTTGACCATTCTTCCAGAAGCGCATTTTTTAGGTCAGGTACTGATGTTGGACTGGCTCGCAGTTTGCTCTAATGCATCTAAAGGGTGTTCTATCGAGTTGAGGTCAGGACTCTGTGCAGGCCAGTGAAGTTCCTCCACCCCAAACTCGCTCATCCATATCTTTATGGACCTTGCTTTGTGCATTGGTGCGCAGTCACGTTGGAACAAGAAAGGGCCATCCCCAAACTGTTCACATAAAGTTGGGAGCATGAAATTGCCCTAAATGTCTTGGTATACTGATGCCTTAAGAGTTCCCTTCACTGGAACTAAGGGGCCAAGCCCAACCCCTGACAAACAACCCCACACCATCATCCCCCCTCCAGCAAATACTTGGCACAATGCAGTCAGACAAGTACCATTACCCTGGCACCCACCATACCATCGGTTTGCATTGCACTTGGTGATATAAGGCTTGGATGCAGCTGCTCGGCCATGGAAACCCATTCCATGAAGCTCTCTATGCACTGTTGTTGTGCCAATCTGAAAGCCACACAAAGTTCGGAGGTCTGTAGCTATTGACTCTTCAGACAGATAGCGACTTCTGCGCACTGTGCGCTTCAGCATGCGCTGACCCCGCTCTGCTGATGTTCCCAGTTGCTTCCACTTGGTTATAATCCCACTAACATTGACCGTGGAATATTTAGTAACAAGGACATTTCACAGGTGGAATTATTGCACAGGTGGCAACCTATCACGGTACCATGCTTGAATTCACTGAGCTCCTGAGAGCAACCCATTCTTTCACAAATGTTTGTAGAAGCAGTCTGCTGTTCCTCATGGTCCCTGTGTGTGTTGTAAAGTAGCCATCACTCCAAACTCGCTCCTCTGATAGACTATAGCAATGGTGGCGAACCTTGGCACTCCAGCTGTGCCAAAACTACAAATCCCAACATGCATCTGCCTCTGGGAGTTATGCCTGTGGCTGTCAGAGTCTTGCAATGCCTCATGGGACTTGTAGTTCCATAACAGCTGGAGTGCCAAGGTTCGCCACCACTGGACTATAACTTCAATACAAATTAGTAAAGTAAGCGTGAGCTTGTAGCCCATCATGCTCGGAGCCTCGGCTACTTTACAACACACACAGCATGAATTTGCATTTGAGATGATTGAGGTTCTACAGCTGAGTGATACACAAATAAGACACATTTTTGTTAATAGTTAAGAAACCTGAATGTATTTTTAAGATTTAACACCTGAGTTGCGCGTCTCGACTGGTAGATCGCGATCGACCTTGTGGGCACCCCTGCTTTAAGGCATGGGACCTCCTTACCATCTTGTCTTGAATTGTATTGTGATTGTAATGTCTTCCTTATATTGGAAAGCGCTGCGCAAACTGTTGGCGCTTGCGCACACCGGCCCGTGCACCATTTGTCTCCCGAGAACGCCACTAACCTGCCAACAATCGTACGATTCTCGGCGGGTTTTCAAGCTTGCTCGGGAGACAAAAGGCATGCGACTGTACAGTAGAAACGGTCACACGCCTTCCATAAACCTGCCGATTATCGTACGATCGCGGGATTTCCCACGATTATCGCATGATAAATCGGCAGGTGTATGGGCACCTTTATACTTCTCCGGAGAAGTCAGGCACTTGCAATTATCTCATTAAGGAGAGGTCACTAGGTGTGCCAAAGCAAGTTTCTAATTTTAAATTAGCCATGAACCTAAAAAAAAATATAGAAACTGGGCTTGGTTATAATTTGTCTGCACAATAAGCAGAAAGGATTTCACCATGCAGGTGTAGAGTTCACCTTAGCACAGGGTTCCAGCACACTGACAGGTGTGCCTCACCCACAGAATGGAAGTCAATGACTCTTGCAGCAGTTTGAATAATGAAAACACAGGTTACATCAGCATTCTGACATATCCCAGCATGCACTTCATTTAGTGAGGAAGGGCAATTTGAAATCATAAGATACATTTTGAAGGATTCAGCAGATCTATAAAGTTCCATTTTTACACAACACTAAGGCCTGGTTCACACCTGGGCGTCTTGTAGCGAGTTCCTACGCTCTGCAAAGCGCTCAAACACCGAAATCCCATTATTTCCTATGGGTATGGTTCACACCTGGGCGTATTACAGGCCGTATGAACGCGCTACAAAACGCCCTACGCCCAAAGAAGTACAGGAACTTCTTTGGGGCGTTTTTGTCGCGCATTTCCATTGGGATATGGCCAAGTAAAATCGCGCGACAAACGCGCATATTCTATACGCCTAGGTGTGAACCCAGCCTAAGGCAATAAGGGACGTGTCATAATACACATGTATTAGATGAGTGTTTCAGCCGGTTCATTCATGAATTGACTATTGCACAATGTACTAATTACATAAACCAATCATCTGTAAGGAAACCAATTGCCTAGGAGGAATAGTTTCTCCCACTTTTATAGACTTCAGTACAGATAAGATTGGTGCTGCAATTTACAATGTACTTAGGTATGCACGCGTTTCTGTATGTTGTTGTTGATATATTCGCAACAAAAGACGAAGGATATATTCCAGAAACCAGGTAGTCAAAACACAAAAATGTATAAAGTAAGATCTGCACCCACCCATGCGCACACTTTATGATGCATTTTGGGCACTGTGCATGTTTTGTGGAGGTGCTCCAATTTATTACATATGTGTATGGCTTATTCACACCATCTCCAGACCGGTGCATTTTTTATCCGCACCAAAAACGCATACAAAGTAATTTCAAAGGTTTTCAAGTAGGCTCGTTCACACCACTGCGTTCAGTTCCAGAGCTTAAAAAGAAAAAAAAAAAAAGCATTCTTTTTTTCACACTACAACACATAGAAATGCATGTAAATGCACCAGTACGCACATAAACACGTATGCAGAAACGCATCTAGAACGTGCAGATTATGGTGTGCCTCCAACAAAGCAAAAAGCCTAGGCGAAAATTATGTAAGGTTGCCCGATGCCTCCTGAGATTGCCAATGCACATCCAAGGAGACAGCGTTTTATCTCGGGGCGCAGGAGTGCCACAAGATTTTGCAGATCTGCTGCAGGTCTCGAACACTTGACCTGTGGCACATCTGCACACGTGTGGGATATTTAAAGATTGCGGAGCAGAAGAGGGGGGCGGTTGGGAGGCAAAGATTCCAGTCCACCACAGTAAACCCTAATGCACAGCTTAGAAGGTGAAGGTCATCACTATGTTAAATAACCAATAAAAAAAATGTATGAATGACTAGGCATTTAACACTTTGATGGCTGCTGTAGACAAGAGTCTGGACCATGTAGAACTCATCCACAAGGTATTCTCTGTTCTCAAGATTTATCAACATAGCTGCCAATATTAGCAAACAAAGCTGCCCACTTTCTTTCTACAAACAACCAGAACAAAACAAATCATGAGATGGGATATCCTAACTTTCTATGGCTGCACGACATACTACGGCAGGCGTGGACATATTAAAATTGGAATTCAGGAGCCAGTCTGTCCAATCCAGGAGCCAACTCTTCTGACAACTAGAACACTCCAAATGTTAGGGGCCAGCAGTCATTTTTTAGGAGCATTGGTCACTGGCATTTGTCCAGCTCTGTACTAGAGTGCACCTTTGTCACTGATCGCACGGAATCTACATTAAAGAAGAACTATGAGGTGAGCGAAAATCACTCATCCTCAGAGTTCGAGCCGTCGGCTCAATAGATCGGGAAGTGAGCGAACACATAGAGTCGCTCGCTCACTTCTCGACCGTCTCCCTGCAGAGAGTGGTGACTGTCAGTCACTGCTCCCTGCAGGGATTTTCCCCCTCCCCACTCCGAACCTCCAGTGCTGACAGGAGGAATGGACGAGGGAGGGGGCGGGTACAGCTGGCTCTGCCTCTAGATAGGCAGAGCCAGCTGTCACTCACACAGCTGGGTGGATCTCGACAGTAATGTCAGGATCCATCCCAGCTGCAGCAGTCTTAGTATAGCGCGAGCTGTAGCTCGCGCTATACTAAGCTCTGGGTCACGGGAGGATGCTAGTATATGTCCTCCCATGACCCTTAAGAGAACGATGGGGGAAAACACTTACCCCATAGTTCTCTTTTAAAAACTGAAGGATCAGGACAGAACTGGCAACAGTTTCCCACTACATTGTAACGCTCAGTTTTGCAGTTAGCAGTAAACGCAATACCCAAACTCATGACAGTTTAGTATGAGGTCAATAAAGATTTGCCTGTGTACAGAATGACAAGGGGAGGGAGGACTCTACAATGTAAAATAAAGAAGCTTTGACTTCCTTTCTGAGTTACTGACCCAAGCATGTGCACAGAAAAGACATTCGGAATTTTCGAAAAGGCCGCAGGTTAGGCTGAGAGTCTTTGTACAATATATTGTGTAATTATTCATTTCAATAATCCAATCATGTGCAGATGAAATAAACAGGAATTTGCTTTTCACGTGATTGGATAGTTGAAATTAGTGTTTATACCAACTATTGTGCAAAGACTCTCGGCTCTTTTATGAAACCAGTCTCGATAACAGGTATAAAAGCACTAGAAGTCAGCATACATTACATTACAATCTGGCCATACAATCAGCTTTATAACTACCAAAACTACATAACAGGAGGACAAGCCTAATCTATCCAATCAGACAGGCCCCTGCGGTAGGTCTACAGGAGATTGTACAATCAGGCAGTAATATGTGTGGGGAACTTAAAGCGGGGTATACACTGTTAGATTTTTTTTGCTCAGCTTTCAGGCTAAACAAAACAAATCTGACAGATTCCTAAACAGGGTGGATGGAGGAATCTCCTGTGCCAGCTATTGTAGTTTGACAGTGGGCTGTTCAGGTATCTTGACAGCTGTCAAAATACCTGAATAGCGCCTGCTTCTTATTGAGCAGCTGAAAAAATACCCGAACAGCGCCAGCATCTTATTGGACAGCTGTCAAAATACCTGAATAGCGCCTGCTTCTTATTGAGCAGCTGAAAAAATACCCGAACAGCGCCAGCATCTTATTGGACAGCTGTCAAAATACCTGAATAGCGCCTGCTTCTTATTGAGCAGCTGAAAAAATACCCGAACAGCGCCAGCATCTTATTGGACAGCTGTCAAAATACCTGAATAGCACCTGATTGTTATTGGATAGCTGTCAAAATACCTTAATAGCACCTGCTTCTTATTGGACAGCTGAAAAAATACCTGAACAGTGTTTAACCAACTTTAAGGTACCCATACACCTTACGATTATCGGACGAAACTTTGTCCGATGATCAAATATTCGTACGGCAGCCCCATCCTGCCCCGATGATCGCAAGATTAATTTAGCCGTAATTAACGAAAAGCACCTGGACGAAATGCGGTAATTGATTTGCCGTATTTTCGTTAGCGCAAGCGCAGTGTAGATCATGCGACTTTTGATGGACGGAAACGCCAGCAACCTTACGACAATCGTACGATCTAGCAAAGTTTTCAAACATGTTTGACCGTCAAAAGTCATACAATTGTACAGTACTGTCACACTTCAATGCACACATACGATTATCAGCCGAAAAGCATGCAAAAATCGCCCGATAATCGTAAGGTGTATGAGCACCTTTAGACTCAGCTGGCTCCCGGGTAACAATAAGAAAACTTATAAAGATATTGTAGCATTCTTCCTCCTCTAACCCTGTTAATTAGTATAGGACTGTAGAATAAATGACATCAGCTGTCACCCTTGTCCTCTGTGCTTTATCCTTAGTCAATGATTTATACTTCCTGCGTCCTTCCAGGTGAAACACGAACAGAACTAAGAACTTTACAAGTTCTGCAGGTGTTCATGTAATCAAATGACAACCCAGGCAATGGGGGTTCCATATTCTCAAAGACAGCAGGGATAGGCGGCATGACACACAGAGTTCTGATCAGGAAGATAAATGAATGAAGGTCCAGGAAGGGAGATCCATGGAGGAGGAAAGTGATCCAGGAAGAGAGGGCCATCCAGGATCAGAAGGGGGAGGAGAATGAGGCTGAGAGTAGGGAGGAGGGGGGCTGACACTGAGCTGATCACACAGTAAAATCAACAGCAAACTCCTAGACGATCCCAACACTGACGAGACCCTTTAAACTGCTGACAGCAGAGCTCGGCAGGCAGGAGTAGTTAGAGGAGAGCCTGCTGCTGCTGGCACAGAAGGAGATGGAGGACAGTCGGCACAGGTCACACGATGGCTCACTCACCCTGGACTCCCTGATACACAGAGGGGCCTCGTCCACTCTCTGACCCCCGCAGTACTGCTCAGCCGTGCTACTCCAGCTCTGCCTCACCGCCCGGAGCACAGCCGCTGTGACGTCACCGGCCCGGCCTCCCAATGGCCGGGAGAGGGGAGGGGCACCTGGACAGCTCCCTGAGCTCGCCCTGCGTCTGGCACACCTAGCTCTGTGTATGTGTGTCAGGAGACTCCCAAAGGCTCCTACAATGACATGTCACTTGTATCTACTGACACAGGGAAACTTTCCGCAAAAGGGAGCCCTGTGACATTAGTACCTGCATGAGAATCCTCATATAGAAGCTGCTGCTGTCCAACTAGTAGTCAAAGGTGGTGTCTGCCACACCTGATAATGTCCAAAGTCTGAGGAAGGGATCCTATAAGATGGGCAATAAAGTGTATCGCTTTAACTCCAAACTTTCTGCCCTAAATAATGGCTGACAATAGTCTACTGCACCTTATAGAGTATAACAAGCCAGGGGAGTCCCCATATTGAGAGTCTGAGGCGGCATGTCATTGGGGGGCAGAAGGTGTGGGGGGACGCCAGCACGGGCAACTAAACAGCAACCCTTACAAACCCCCCTCCCCAACCTGGCTGAGAGCTTGGACTGCATTAACCCACCACTAGGGACGTGAAAAAAATTCATACAAAATTAATTTTTAAAAAACCCACACACACATTATTAGACATGTGCAAAGTCTAAAATTTGTTTCAGATGAAATGAACGGAAACTAAAAATGTTTTCATTAGTTTTGTCAAAGAAACACATTTTTATGCTATTTTGGATTTGGCCAGCAGTGCATTCTGCGTGTGCGCGCCGCCATCCTGGAGGCAGGGCTCATGGCGTCACATACCGCACACGTCTGTTGAGGGGCACAATTTTCTATTCTTGCCACGGGTGCCGCCCACTGAACCAATTTTGTACAGTGCATAGTAGGGATGTCCCGATACCGATGCTAGCATCGGAATCGGGCCCGATACAAGGCATTTTGACAAGTACTTGTACTTGTCAAAATGCCCCTGATGCCTAGCGCCGAAGCTTACGCTGTTTTTTTCTTACTTACCTCGCCGAGCGTCGCGTCACTGCTGCTCCGGTGGGCGGCGCTCCAGGTGGGGTCCTAATTTAGGTGGCCGGTGACTGCCCAACTGCCAGAGGACCCCACTTGGAGCGCCGCCAACCGGAGCAGCAGTTACACGACGCTCCTCTTCCATTCAGTGTCGGAGAGCAGCGGCGAGTCAGCGCTGGTCCGGTGGGAGGAGCCCCAGGTGAGATCTTAATTTAGCGGGCTGGCACATCTGGGCCAGCTAAATTAGGACTCCACCTGGAGCTCCTCCCACTGGACCAGCGCGGACTCGTCGCTGCTCTCATACACAGTGAGTCTCCAGTGTATTAGCAGTCTGTACTCTATATGTACCCTATAGTACATATAGAGTACAGACTGCTAATACACTGGAGACCATCGATTTACAAATATCCCCTGCAAACATGAATGGATTAAATGATCGGTATGTAGCCCTGTACTATGGATCATTTAACCCATTCATGTTAGCAGAGGATAATTGTAAATCTATTTTAAGGTTTAAGCAGCGGGATTGGAGACAAGAGAGTGGAGCAGCTCGATGTGTCTAAACTGCAACAGTAGCACACTGGCTGCTGTCAGAATGCAAGGAGATCCAGGAGATTTGGCCACCAATGCTGTTTAGCATAGATGGGGGAATCTGTTGTATTTTTTTCGTTCAGCCCACAGGTGGTTGGTAACATAACTTGCTTGCTTCAGACTCCAGAAAGCAAGTGGCATGGAAACTGCAGGCAGGCAGAACTAGGGACTTGTCATACAATGGAACTTCACAGATCCAGGGCAGCACTGTTAAGGAGAAGTGAAGTGCAAGGATACTGTGGTTTTTGCAGCACAGGGACATGTTTATATAAATGGGTGCCATGTACAACAGACTTTTAAGAAGTGGTAAAACAGGAGAAAGGCAATAGTTCCAGTTTATTAATCGGCCACAAAGCATTTTCTCATTTACATACAGTCGAAGAATTAATTGGGATTGATTTACTAAAAGCAAATGGCTGTTCACTTTGCATGTGATTTGCATGTGATGTGATGTGATTGGGTATTCTGTGAATTTTCACCACATTCACTAGAGGGAAAATTCCTTTGCAAAGTGAACAGCGTATTTGCCTTCAGCAAGTCAACACAATTGAGAACAAGACTAAGGCCAGATGGAACTACAGTAAAAAAAAAATAAAAAAAGACCAACAAACTGCCACATAAGAATACATTATAAATAGGAGACTTTCCTGTCTCTTAGCCCACACTAGAAGATACATTGTGAAAATGCGGCAACAACTGTTACAAAGAAATACAGGGTTATTCACAAAAGGGTGAAGAGTTTGGAGAAGGCAGGAGAAGGTAACAATCTAGGACAACATAGCTGAACTGGAAATATTCTCCAATTCAGCTCATTTTCCTGTTCAGCTTAGATTGTTCCCTTCTCCTGCCTTCTCCAAACTCTTCACCCTTCTGTGAATAATCCTGTCTGTATTTTTCAAAGCAATACTGTTCCAAAATTAAAATGTAGAGAAGAGAACCCCCTGGAAAGATGAGAAATGCCCAGAAAATCCTCTTCTTCTGACACACTTCTGGGAGTGTCAGATATTTCTGCTGACCTTTACATCACAGTTGGGGCGGGGGTCGGGTTGGGCACGAGTAAGGGCCGTCCCCAGGTTGTGCTCTTTTGTCCTACTCCTGAATGTGGCACTATAACCCAATGGTCAAGATATAAATATATCTGCTGTTTTTTTAATGAATGAAAGAGAGAATAGCTTTGTATTATTTGCCAAATTACAGTAATGCATAATAGTAGGTAAGGGGCCTGAGATTTCATGTAGTAAGGGGTCACTTCATTTTTGATGGCCACTTCTAGGGGCAGGGCACATGTGTACAGACTTCCTGTTTCCCACAGCGCAGTGATGTAAGCCTGTGTTGCCAATCTCAGGGCAGGAGCATTGTTATGTAGAGGGCAAGGAAACATGATTAGTAACTCAGAAAATCAAAACTTGTAGACGAAGTTTGGGGGCTGTTGTGGTGGATATCATCAGTCTGGGAGTTGGGGTGCCTAGTATTCAGCTGCAGGCTTAGCAGTGTCATATTAACTGCACTTGAGAAAGTTTGGTTGCTGATCTGAGTGTGTTGTCTAGAAAGAGTGTCTGGATCACAGGCTAGATATATAAAACACCAAGTGAGTGCCGCACCAATAGCTGTGGAGTCCAAAAATCTAAGATTTTTTAGTCCTTATGTGGAATGAGACCATATGTTATAGACAACACATTTTGGGGGTTACTAAAATCCCCCTTCCTCAGGGCTTTAAAATCTGCATAGGACTAGCAGACAGGACGTTTGGGAAAAGGTTTCAGAAGCTTATTAGCCTTTGTGCTGCAGCCATCAGTGTACAGTCGCTGTGTGGCAATGATGGTTCCAGCACTTCGTTAGCACAATGGTCTCCTATACAGCTTTTAAAGCCCTGAGGAGGGGGGACTCAAATAAAGCTTAAAATGTGTTCGCTATAACATTCCAAATAAGAACTAATACACTTTAGGTTTTTGGACTCTACAACTAATGGTGCGGAACTTGCTTTGTGGTTTTAAACATTCAAAATTCCCCAAGAGGGCTCCCCAAGGCTTTCTGGTGCAAGCTGCCTTGGCCAGAGCATCAAGCACCATAAATCACACCTTGTCTCTATGATCCAGCACTTCACATCCATATCCTTCAACTGGGGCATAATTTTTTACAGTTCTTTTGGAAAATATGACAGTTTATGTATATGTTTATGCAAGCCCTAAATAATTAAACACATAGAAGCTATTATTTCACAATATGGTTTACAAGTAGTTTTGGAGCTTATTAGTATACATTAAAGTACAAATGTGAACTGTAAACACAATGTTACCTGCCCAAAGTGAACTTATATTGTTGTCTACATCCCAGCCTGCTTTTAGATATATAGGTTAAAACATTCCTGGTGAGGAGGTCCAGGACACCTGGTAGAGCAGACGTTTGTGTGGCTTCATATAAACGTAGACTCATCAATGCAGGGCAGGTTTTATGAGAAACCTCTGTTATATAAGTTTTTGTGATACAACATGTGAGATATTGTTATTCAATTTCCCTTAAAAATGTAATCTAAAATAATAATTGATATATGATACATACAATACACACCATGACCATAACTGCGTTCTTCATTTGTCCATTTATTCCCTGCCATCATTCTAGTCTACGGGATTTTCTTTTGTAACGTGGCATTATCTCGTTCACAGATGCTCTCTAGGACAGAAGGCCATAGGGAATTGTGGCTGCTTTTGGCAAGAAATACTAGAGTAAGGTTTTAAAAATTATCAAAAGAAAAAGAAGTCATTTAATTAGCTGAAGTTGTCTAAACATTGGCGTTTGGAACAATCAGATAATCTGTGATTAACAAATAGCTCCAAGGGTGTTTACTGCACATTTAAAGACATTCAATAATGTGGAGCAACTGAGGTAAGAAATTCTGTATTGTACATTGTTTTGTGGCTTTGAGGCGAGATTAAATGATATAAAAAAATAACCTATACAATGGCCACATAAATGCCAATTACTTCTCCAGAGAGGCTGTTTGCGGACCTTTTGCTTTCACGCTTTTTGTTTTTGAAGGGGCAGCTCCACACTTCATTATCCATATGTAATGGTGCATACTGGTGCAAATCCATATGTAATGGTGCATAATGGTGCCTGTCAAAACGGCCTGGCATTTGGCCATGTTAAGAAGGTTTTGGAGGTACAGTAGTTGCAGGTATGTGCAGACACCTCTATGTGCCTTGTCTTTGTACCTTAGGATCAGCATGGCAGTAGGGCAACTAACACATTCTAAGGTCGTCAGTAGTAGCCTCCACATTTCTCTACGGACAAGTTTCCTTTAAGACAGGTATTATTATAGCTAGCTATTTGAATGTTATGTTTTAAACTCAGGCCAATTTTTAACAGGGAGTAGATACTTCTATCCACAGGTCATTGCAACGGTTACGCTACACTGAACCTGCATTTCAATTTTATTTATAAAATGCAGGGCACAATGTGGAGTGCCCTGGAGTGTCCTTTGGATTGTTCTCTGCATAACACTGCAGAGAATACTCTGGAACTGAAAAAGAGCCCTGTCACATGGCCTGTCAAAATCCTCCTCCTCCTCCACTGCCAGCAATTGTTTTTCCCACATTAACCAAAATGAATGGGTTTACTTGCCTCTGAGTCCTGAACCAAGCAGAATGGAAAGCACATTTGTAAAGCACAACACTGTACTTTATAAAGGTGCCAGAGTATTTTAATAAAGCAGTGGTATGGCAGTGGTTGGGCTACTTTATGTGTCTCACATCCCCTTGTTATCTATTGTAAAACAGGTGTCCCCTAGCTAACAAAGGCTATGGACCTCTAGGCTAAACATTCAATATATGTAATTTGCCTTTCTTGAAATGATGTGCAGAGCCACGTACTGCATGTTAACTGCTCTGTATTCTGATATTAGCAGAAGGTAACCTGTGAAGTTTCTATTTCCCACCACTGTGTAAAGTCAAATCTTGCTTCAGGCAATGGGAAGCAGGTGCTTTGTTGAACAGACCAAGAAAATACACGTCCTGCCTTTACCATGGGGATGCTGGGGAGATACTCTTGTAGCTGTATTAAGACACCTTGTATTTACCATCAGAAAACAAACCAGTAATTGACTGTATTAATTAGAAAATATTTCTGCAGCATATATAATTACTGTGCTTAGAGGGATATAGAAATGATCATTGCTGACCTCTGCTTCTGAAAATGCTAGTTGCCTCGTTGTCATGATTGTTTCCATGCTCAGTCACGAACCCAGAATAATTACACAAGAGCTCTGACTTTACCGGCTAATAAGGGTTTTCTAAAATCTGATGTAGCAAGATTCAGCAAACTTCAATTTTGTATTTGAATCAAAATTTTAGTGCAGCCATATACAGGAAGATCTCTCATGTGGAATTAAGGTAATTGAATCAATAGACCGCCTGGGAAAAATGATTTTGACAGAAAAGGGAATGGCTGGCGCCCAGTGGGATTGTGCAGGTTCTCTGTTCCAGATACCTAGAAATTTCAGGCTTTAGAAAGACATTAAGGGGATATTATCAAAACTGGAGCAGACAGTCATAGTTTAGTTAAAGTGACACTAAACTCTAAACTCAGATGCAAATCATTAAATCATCTCTGAATTCATGCTGACACTGTCCTTTCCTCTAGAGGGTGGCTACTTTTGCTCTCTATGGTCCCTGTGTGTGTTATGAAGTAGCCACTACTCCATGACCGAGTGCCCGACTTTTCAGAGGGGGTGACACCAAAATGACTGTCAGTTATTTTGGTATCACCACCCCTTGTGACGTCACTAAGGCTTTGCGTACTCACTAACCAAAGTGGACTGAAGTCCTGAAGGAGTTGAAGTGAGGTATAGAGGGCAGTGGTGACAACATCACTGAAGGCATGCAGTGGATCAGACCGGCGGATTGAGAATCCACGTGGTGTTTCTAAATAGGGGCAACTGCAGTACAAGTTGTTTCCTCCAAAAGGACAGGAAGGAAGGTGAGGAGTGTGCCCATGCGAAGTGCTACATGCTGCAAGTAATGTCAGCGCTGAGGTCTCAATGCTGGTTGTATTAATCTGGAAAAAAGAGCAGGAAGGCTTAAAAATAAAGCCTAATGACAGAGAGCCATAAGGAATGCAGGCTGTTCCTGTGTCGCAACCTGCTCATTAAATGAGTGAAAGGGACATGGTCACAATCAAAGAGTAACCACTTTTCTAGGCCATTGAAGGAGGCTGCAGGGTACTAATTTGATATTTAGCAGCATTCAGTTAAAAAAGGTCACATATCAAAATGTGGTAACCATAACATAAACCTAATTATAGAGTCAGTGTTTAGAGATCGGAACGCACAAGAACTGTGTCACAGTTTGGAAACAGTACTCTGCCACTAGCATGCACAATAAAAGGACTGGGAGACATCTGGGCAGAGCAAAATGGAGACATATTAAATTTGCATCATACCATGCAAGTTAATATCAGAGACTGGGTATACCAGAGGTATTACTTCCAAATAATAAAAGTGCTCTTTTGGCTAAAGAACTGAGAACACTCAGGTCTGGGAGAGAGCATTATGTGCGTACTTCCAAACGCAACATATTAGGATGCCTTCATTATTTCCTGAGGTACATTTTCACTGGAAAATATCAGTGGTTGGGTTACACTGAAGGTTGTACCACTGCTTTAAAATTTGGGGTAGAGCTCTATGACTAACTGACCAGTACACACAGCCTGGAAATGTATCTGCATCATAGAGATACACTGGACACTGGGTACACCAGAGGTTGTACCACTGTTGTAAAAATAGAAAGTTCTCTGTGGTTGACTGACACAGTACCTACAGGTCTGGAAAGCATCATAATGCAGAGCTCTATGCCTGACGGCCACATTCCAGGAAATTTTTCCCTGTCTATGGGCTTACTCACAGCTCACTCACTCACTCACTCACTCACTCACTCACAGGCACAGCTCTGGACCTGTAAAGGTCTCTATGGCTAACAAACCAGTACACTCAGTAGGTGTCTGGGGAGTGCCACAAGATCCCAGTGCCCAAGGGTCATTTTACAGCCAGATACTGCAATCTTTGGCAGTAATAAGGATTAGCCTATCCGGATAGATGCTGTGCAGAGACCAGTTCAAGCAGCCTAATAAAAGTCTTGACTGAAGAGAACAAACATTTAAAAAGCACCAAAAACAGATGATAGATGAGAAAAAAATAGAGAAGTATAGATGAAGTTTTCCTCAGCAATGCAGAGGAGGCAGCATCCAGCCTCCTAGGACACTAGCAAAAAACTGAGGATTGACGATTAGGGACGGGGTTATAGTAGGCGGGGTTTTAAAAGTTTTTCTTTTTACCACTGCCCCCCTTCTGAAGATAGCAACATACCCCCACACATTTATAATTTACTCTATCCCTCAATGGACAATATTTTGTTTTCCGTGTGTCCCTTTGGGGAGATTGTTCTTCCTTTCCTGTTTCAGAGACATATCAGGAATTGAGAAGAAATGTCTCTAAAATAAGTTGTCACTCAAAGAAGTGTCTTTAGTGGAAGATTTCTCCTCTATGTATTTGCTGGTGACAACTTACAGTCCCAGTGACATTGGTCAACAGTGTATAATACAACATAACAAGTGTATAATACAACATAAAGATGTACATATGTACACACTATAAACTATAAAAAAAACGGTGGAAAAAAGTTAAACTCCATCTAATTATACTCCATCCATCTGTTCCAACTTAAATGGAATGAAACTAAAGTGTTCAGAAATAAGAAAAAAAATATATGAATCAATTGCTCCACCCTACATGAAACGCACAAATATACAAAAGGTGCTATATCCAAAACTTAAAGTCCAAGAATAGTATAATATCAAAGGATGGAGTACAGAAATAGTTTTATATCCAAGACTAGTATAATATCCAAAGGACATGTAACGTAATGTAAGGTAATGCACCTTGGAGTTAAAAATAGGCAAATGGACTATACACTTATGGGTATGCAACTAGGAAAGTCGGAAACGGAGAAGGATTTGGGGGTCATTATAGACCGCAGATTGAAGAACAGCTCGCAGTGCCAGGCTGCTGTAAACAAAGCTAGTAGAGTCCTGTCTTGCATTAAGAAGGGAATGTATTGCCGGGACAAGTCTATAATTTTGCCACTTTACAGATCACTGGTTCGGCCTCATCTGGACTGTGAGGTCCAGTTTTGGTCACCGATACTCAGAAAGGATGTCCTTGAGCTTGAAAAAGTCCAGCGGAGGGCAACCAAACTTATTAAGGGGTTCGAGGACCTGAACTATGAAACAAGGTTGTTAAAAATAAATATATTCTCGTTGGAGGTTAGGAGATTAAGGGGGACATGATTTTCATTTATAAACTATTCAAGGGTGACAGCAACCTCAGTAACAAACTGTTTACGGTCAGCTCCATAACAAAGACCAGAGGGCACCAACAAAAATTGGTGGAAAAAAAATGTCAACACACAAGGCACAAGGGGTTCTTCACAGTTAGAGCGGTTAAGGTCTGGAACTCGCTGCCGCAGGAAGTGATTTCAGCTGAGAGTTTGGAATCATTCAAGAAACTCCTACAGGTACGCCTAAGAGCAAAATCACACATAGACTAATACACACGCACACACCAGATCAAACATAAATGCATACACACAATAGGGTGGACTTGATGGACTTATGTCTTTATTCAACCTCAAATACTATGTAACTATGTAACTAAATGTAACTATGACATAGTCCAGAAAGAGTTATATATGAGGAAGATGTAGAAACATTTAATGTAAACTAGGGATGTTCAGACATCAGTTCAAATACCAGTGCCGATACTTGGCATTTTCACGAGAACTACCAGAGTTGCAGCGTTTGCAGCTAGGACCTGGCTCTGGCTCTCCACCACTGTCCTGAAATCATTAGTCTGTAGTGTTTTAGAAAAACAGTCACATGACAATAAACATAAATGTATCAGTACTTGTATCTGTAAGTACTTGGGCAAGTATCAGTACTTGTACTTGAAAAAATGGTATCGGTGCATCTCTTATACAGTCATGACCAAAAATATTGGCAGCTCTGCATTTCTGTCAGACAATGCACCACTTCTCGCATAAAATTGTTGCAATTACAAATGTTTAGGCTTTCTCATGTTTATTTCTTTTGTTTGTATTGGTATGACACAAAAAAGTTGGAAAAAAAGCCAAACCTGACACATTTTAGTGACCCGAAAATTTAGTCCAGTCCATTTTTGGAGTTTTGCGTGGAATACGCAAAACTCCAAAAATGGACTGGACTACATTTTCGGCACCCTCAATTAATATTTGGTAGCACAGTAATATAAATATAAAAACGTTATAAAGTAAAATACCTGAAATCAATGGCTTCCTGTAACCATCAATGAGTTTCTTACACCTCTTTACAGAAATGTTGGACCACTATTCTTTCACCAAGTGCTCCAGGTCTCTCAGATTGGAAGGGTTCCTTTTCCCAACTGCTGTTTTGAGATCTCTCCACAGGTGCTCTATGGGATTTAGATCTGAACTCATTGCTGGCCAGTCCAGTACTCTCCGGCGCTTTGTCTGAAACCATTTTTGAGTGCTTTTTGACGTGTGCTCTGGGCGATTGTCCTGTTGTAAGACCCATGACCTCTGACGGAGACCCAACTTTCTGACACTGGGCCCTACATTGCACCCCAGAATTCTTTGGTAGTCTTTAGATTTCATAATGCCATGCACACAGTCAAGACATCCAGTGCCTGAAGCAGCAAAGCAACCGGAAAACATCAGTGAACCTCCACCATGATTGACTGTAGGGACTGGATTTTTCTATAAAGGCCTCATTTCTTTTTCTGAAAACAGTAGAATGATGGGCTTATTTCTTGCTAGTGCAGGTAAGTATGTTTTATAGAAATAAAATGAAAAGAAAAATAAATAAATAATGCCTTTTGATACTCTCTAAGATTGCAATGGATGTGGTTAGCTTTCAGTCTGAACCCCACTAGCTGTAGTAAAAATAAACATTCATGCTGAACAATATCGCAGGGAACAGATGAAACCATGAAAAAGTACATCTTAGATTTTCATTAATATTCTGTGTATGCCTCACTGTCCTGCAAGACAGATTTTAACCTGACTTGACACAACGAAACCATATGGAGTCTGGCAAACACTTATTAACGCTGAACATTTTTTTTCTGGGACTAGTCATTTCTGTCGCTCTAAATCAGAGAAACAACTTATTTTCATGTTATTCATGAGGGTTATAGCAGAAAAATAATGAATTACTCAATAACCCCCTATGCATATTAGCAAATTATTTCTAACTAACTGATGGATCATTTATGTGCCAAAGTCCAATGTTACTTCTGTTCTTTAAATGTGAAGTTTAATTAGAAAGAACCAAGCATTAAATCCTTCCCAACCTTGCATGTAACCATTTCAGTTTTTCTCTAATAAATATTTGACGTCATGTGCTGTGTTGTGAAAAAATATCTACAGACAAAGAACAAGGGAACAGTGAAGAGTCTCAAGGGGATTCTTAAATGTCACTTCTGCTTCTGAAGCCACTCTGCAAATGTTGACCAGAGAGACATACATTTTTTATGCAGAGTAATCTAAAACTTTTTTTCACAAGAATTACTAACGGTTATTCTATCCCGCTTTGAAAGCCAATACAACAGCAACATCTAATTAGCCAGCTACCGGATAGCCTCGCCTGTGCACAAAGGCATGCATCTTCAAGAAGCTCTAGTCACATATACAAGTGATAGGCTTTGAGAAAGAAAATGTTATGGCTATTGTCTTTATTTGCATTGACTTTATATGGTGCAAATGCGTAGATAATGCTTGTCTGAAGTCATTAAAGGATAAAGAAATGTCCAGCAAGCAACTCATCAAATGAAAATAGAATATTTAACTGTGCAATTTCCCCTAAATATATATTAGTTGTAGACTTCCAAACGTCATAATTTCTGTAAAAAATGTATAAGCAGTAGATCGAGTATACAGTAGTAATGACATAAGGTGGGTTTTCAAGGATGACTAGCATACACAGAGTTGCCATCCATCTTGAGAGGAAACTTTCTGGCACTGTGATGGTGTGAGAAGGTTCCTTGAGCCAATGCGATGGATGTTCGTGAAGAGTGGCTGAAGGCAGAGTTGGTAGTAGTCCAGCCTCTTGGCTACAAGTGATGCTGTGCAAGTGATGCTGTGCACAGAGATGGTCATAAAGTTGAAGTTGGGCTGAACATGACTTATACATTTCAAATACTCCTCTGTACCCAAGATTTGGAAACTCATCACTTCTAAGAGAAACGGGGCTGGTTGGAGATGAGCCCTTACACTAGTGCATTGGTATGGCATAGAGCTGTGTCTTTCTAAAAAAAAACTGCCTTTGAAGGCCTACGGCACATGTCTATAACTCTAGTAATGAAAGATTTAAAAAGTAAAAACGCCACAGTACTACAAATTCTTTATTCCAGTTTTACTTTTTTAATGTGTAATAGAGCTGTGACAGGGTTAGTATCTCAAGCAGGTTTTATTTGCTTTGTCTCAACTGGGGACATTTCCCCTTCATGAGTCAAATGAACATGTAGTAATAGAAATAAACAATAAGCAATTACTCCTTTTCGAAACCCATAAAAGTTACCATGTTTTTAAAGAGCAGTTCCAGGCAATACGTGTTTATGGTGACAATATGATATACACAGCCAGGCATTGACATTAGATTGTAAGCTCCTTTCAGAGGGCAAATATACTGTGGAATATCCTAGTAATGAATAAAACTATGGAAAATACAAAATATTAATAAGCAAATACTTTATGAATAGTACTTTATTCCTCACGGTGTGGGCATGGCTCCTCCATCTGGAAGGTTTGGACACCTGCTTCTGCATACAAACTCAGCAGTGGTGAAGCTGCAAATAACAAGGTTAATACAGGATCCATAACAAAAATGTTGAACCTAAGCATTAGGCCTACAACATTAATACGTATGGAGAAAAAGTAATGGTAACCATATTTCACTCACATGGATACTAAGTGTGGTGAATTTGTTATATGTAGCCAACACTGTCAAGCTATGTTGATAAAAGACAATGCTGTATAGGTATAATGTATGAACCACTTGTTTTGCAATGCTGGTTGGATCTGTAGGGATGGTGTACTGCAATTCTGGCAATGAAACACAAGACAACTGCAATGTGGTGTGGGAAGCAGAAAAATGGAATGCACTCACATGAAAATGTGGTGAGAGAGGCCCATCTGATGATCTATGCAGAGATGGAGCAGCAGCAGCAGATTCATCCAGTGTCCTGTGTGGTGATGGAGTGGCAGTTGGATCAGGTAGGAGAGTGTCCCAGGGTGGCAGCTGAATGCAGTTCTTGAAAGAGGAGAGGTCCATTTCTGTCCCATTGTGTTATGGATGGCTGCGAGCTGACATATACTGCTGTGGAGGAGCCAGCAATACAGAGAAGCCGATCCCCTACAGTAAACAACTGTTTTTTATAGACGCTATATCGATGTTATCATCATCATCATCATCATATGGGACGGGACCCCAGAGCACATCTATGTGTTTCATTCTACCTGCCTGATTTTCCAAGATCTAGAAAACAAAATCATGACCAAAAACTTTGTAAAACCCACAGGAGGCAATTCTTATCTGTATTTTCATAATTGCCATCACCCACAATGAAAACAAAACATCCCCAAAGGTTAATTCTGCAGATTAAGAAGGAAGTGCACAGAGATAGATGACTACAAAAGGCTCAGATTACATCTTCAAGAAACATTTCATGAAAAACAATAACCAGAAGAGACCAAACAAAAAGTATACTCCACTTACTTAAGAGCCCAAGAACCCCAAATCCCAAGCAGGAGGGATAATCGTAAACAATTGTATGATGTGCTCCACGTAACTGCAACATTGTTACCATTACTTTTTCTCCATACATATCCTCTGTTATGGATATGCTATGACCAATCAATAGATTAATTGAAGGTGCAGGTCGTGTAACTATTGCGCAGAACACAATCACTGGCTTAGCACCTGGGCTCAAGCAAGTGTAGTGGGTATTACCAAAGTGTAAAAAGGCAGACCTCGAGCTTTGAAAGAGACACAGGTTTGCCAGGCTGTGTCTACTCACAGAGGATTTGGCAGTCTATAGCTTTATTAAAGACAGACACCTGCTATGTCTCCTGGGGAAGAAGTGCTGATAAAGGCAGAGTGTAACTAGGAGAAGAGTTCTCTGATCCAGGTACAGAAGGTCCAGAGCTGCTGAATCATGCTTTGAAAGACTTCACAGACAGTGGGGGGAAAAAGTAAGGGCAGATACCGAGAGATCAAGTGTTGTGGAAAGCGCAGGAAAAAAACAGTTTAAATGGTTGCACTGGCAGTAGCTGTTTGATAGAAGAATTTTCAGAAACTAAGATCTAGCACAAGGGTAGGCCAACTCTGGCCCTCCAGCTGTGGTACAACAACAAATCCCATGAGGCATTGCAGGACTCTGACAGTCACAGGCATGACTCCCAGAGGCAGATGCATGATGGAATTTGTAGTTTCACCACAGCTGGAGGACCAGAGTTTGCCTAACAGTTATGTAGCATAACTGAAAAGAAAGTTCTCCTTCCGTAGTACACTAAACTGGGTTTGGATGCAGGTACAGATGGTGCTGTACTTCTTTTGATTTGTGTCTAAACTTCAAGGTGGCAATCATACCCAAACATTGAAGAATAGAGTCCTGTGCCTTCCAATAAACACTATGAGAAATATAGAATCAGATTTATGTAATCTGCTGAGAGTCATACAGTTCACAGATCACAGTTGGCTGAAGCCCTGAATTGTGCAAATCTCTTAAGATCAGACAAATCTGCATGTTTATATTCTGTTGACTCAAACATTAGTAAATCTGCTGTTCTTATAATTAGAACTGGTTCAGTTTGCAAACCAGGGACGTGCGGTGAGGTCAGTGGCAGGTGAGGCACCCCCTGGCACAGTCACCGAGCCGATGTGTTTATCGTTCATGTGCTCTGCCTGTGGGGTGCCGGAGGAGGGAGGGGCCTCCCTGTCCCTCACTTGCTCGTCACTGATGAGGCATCTAGATGGATGCCGTTAGTGGGGTTTTTTTATTTTATTGGATGGCTTGGACTAATGGCGCTTTGCCATTGGTCCAAACTATCCACAGAGCTCAAGCCTCTGACTCCAAATCAGAGGCTTGTTGTAGCTTTGACCTCCCTGTGTAAGGATACACATAGCAGCAGGAAAGCCCGCTGCTGTGTAACCTAACATAGCTGTAAAAATCTGGATGAAGCGCCACTTGTAATTAAGAGGTGGTGCTCCATCCATGACAGGTTACACAGCGAAGAGGTTTTCCCTACTGTGTAACCTGTTAGAAGCTTTCTCAATGGAGAAAAGCTGTCAGCTTCAGATTTGAAGCTGACATCTTTTTGTTCCATAATGGCAGGTGAGGTTCTGCCTCCCCACACATCACGTCACTGTTGTCAACCAGATCTTCGAGCTTTGTGGACCTAGCATCACAAACAGTGACACATTAAAAAGTACAACACTTCCAGGTATTTATTATTTCTCAAAATGCTTTCATCTGCTTTTCTCTCCAGGACTGAGATATCATTGTTCAATCAGTATTTGGAGTCAGTTTCTACTTCCTGGGATAAAATGCTGGCTCAAAGTTGACACAATAATAGAAGTCATTGGCTAGGTTTACAAATGTCTGGAACAGATCAGCTTCGTGTTGCAGCCGTTCACCTTGTAGGTAGCTACAAAGTTACAATGTTGCAGTTTGATCACTGGAGGGCCTGTTCACACTGAATGCGGTGCGTTCCAGAGCGGGAGCTGATGGAACGCACCGCAATCCCTAAAAAAACTTCCCCCAGTTCTGGGGCTTGACGGTGCATTGAATTCTTCAATGGCACCACTTCCACACTCCCCGCCCGCAGTGCGACCATGTGAGGGACTGCGGTGCGTTCCAGCAGCTACTGCTCTGGAAAGCACCACATTCGGTGTGAACAAGCCGGAAAAGGGGAGACTGGAAAAATTATTTCTTCTGCCTGCAGCAGACTGACAATGTCATCTCAGTCTGGGGAAAATAATTGACTGGAGCTTTTTTTTGTTGTGATAGGTAATTTTATCATAACTGTATTTCTCCTTTAATGGAAAAAGTACAGCTCATAAAAAGAGGGAATTGTTCTAAAATGAGAACTGGCTGACTGGAACCAGTTAACCTTGTCTCATTTCCTGATAATCACAGTACCTGACTGTCACATCTCTAACAACATCATAATGATTAACAGCACTGGTTTTGTGTAGAGGCAGAACTGGGAAAGCCCCAGTAGCAGTAGTGTTTCAGTCCAATACTCCACCAGTAACAGCTGCCCAATGCTCTCCGACATTTAAAAAAAATATTTAGACCATGACATTGTGTACATTGACTACTATTGCTTCACGCGTGGGTGACAGAGCTCAGCAAGTACTATCAAAAATAGGATCCGCTGATTAATGAAATGCACCCAGAAATAACAAGTCGCTGTCCCCTTGTAATCCACTCCTTGAAATCCTATTATTATATTTACATGTGCACTACTGAGTTGTTTTCACAAGGAATACACCAGAAAAGACCTATAGAGCTGTATTCCTAGTAGAGAAATCAGAATGCTGGTAAACCACTTGTTCACTTTGTGGGGGGGGGGGCAAGCTAAGTGGCAGGGAAATGCCCTGACCGGAGACTAGGAGGGTGTGGGGAAGGTGTTGTGAGCTGGATGGGGATTGAAGTGGCCAGGGATTGAGGTAGGCATTGTTCGCCAGGGGCAAGATGGGTGGGAGGTCGGATTCTGTGAACCAGTGGGCAAAGTGGATGGGAGGTGCTGCGGGTCAATGGGGTGAGGTGGGTGTGACAGAGGTGCTGTGATCGATGGGCAATGGAGGCACTGTAAGCTGGGTGGGTGAGGAAGGCAGGGATCGACATATGGGGTTCTGTGAACTGAAAGGAGGGCGGGAGGTGGATATTGGTTGTAAGTGGGTGAGTGGAGGGTACTGTGGGCCAGGGGGTGAGGTGCGTGTAATTGCGAGTCGGTGGGAAAAAGTGTGTTACGGGGACGCACTGTAAGCCGAGTGGATGGAGGGTGAGGTGGCCAGGGATTGAGGTATGGTGGTGGAATGGAGGTTCTGCAAACTGGGTTGTTCGGTGGGCATGAGGTAGGCATTGTTCAGCAGGGAGGTGGGTGCTGTGAGCCAGGGGGTGGGGTGTGAGGTGGGTGGGAGAGAAGTTCTGTGAATCAAGGGACAGGAAAAGGAAGAACTGTAAGCCAGGGATTAAGGTGAGTTGGAGCCAGAGGGGGAGAAGTGGGTGGGAGGTACTGTAAGCGGGAGAAGGAGGGTTGAGGGGGCCAGGGATTGAGATAAATGCAGAGCTCAATGCAAAAAACATGCTGGACGTAGGAAGGGGTAATACTGGGTTGGCCACAATTTTTTTTGTTTGCCAGTGTCCAATTTTCCAGAAGTTGGCAGTTTAACCCAACAATCTCGAAATTCCTGTGTCCCTAAATGAGAAATACAATTTATTTCACATGACTTTCTGTTCCAGTGACAACGCTCACTGGTACACAGATAGGATGAATGTCCCTAGCAGACACAAAGAGCAATAAAAACCTCACAATAGATGCTTTTTAAATCTAAGAGAGCAATATTTTCCCGCTGTCTCACTCTCAAAGCCCGGTAAAAGAATTCATTCTCATAGCTTGTCTGTTCTCTTCCCACATTGCCCTTATCCCTGGGGCTGTCTCAAAGGATTAAGGGCACTGAGCACTCTAAAGGAAGCCTACAATACATTTTCTGCTTCCAGGGACTGGCGTTCTAAGACGTGTTAGGGCAGCGGTTCTCAACCTGTGGGTCGCAACTCACTGTTGAAGGGGTCGCAGCATCCACTTCTGCTGTGCTAGGTGAGAGGCTCCTCAGCCTCCTCCTAGCGCATCAGTGTCAGTCAGGGAGAGGACAGCAGTGGCTGTGAATATCAAAGTGCCGCTATACACACTCCCTGGCCGCTACAGCGACATCTAGTGGCCGGCGAGTGTGTACAGCAGGTCTTTTCTATTCACAGCCGCGGCTGTCCTCCTGCCTCCCATACAATGTGATCTAAGCAGTGCTGGGGCTGAGAAGGCTGCATGGACACAGAGCAGGGGCTGGGGAGGGCTTGTATTCTTGTGAGTGTGCTTCTACTTTTAGTCCCAAGTCCAGCGCCTTACTAATTCTGGAGTCCAGCGCTCCATTGGGGGTCACCACAACTTGGCAAATGTTACCAAGGGGTCCCGGCCCTAGAAAGGTTGAGAACCACTGTGTGGTTACTATGTTGACGCAATGTTTTTCGAGCCATTCTTCCTCAGCCACGCTCCCATGCACTTACATGTGTGTTGCCACTCTGAGGCTGGATTCTATGAAGCATTATCCGATTTCTGAGGAGAGGTTACATGGATACCACCTGCTCCAGCAGCATGCTTTACAGCTGTGCTTATAGGCTTAGCCCACCTTTTTAGCCATGTTTCATGTTACACCCACATTTAGGAAAGGGCATATTGTCCTATCACACCTTTCTTTGGTGTTGCTGACAAGAATAGTAGCAGATCAGAGATAACAAAAGAGGACTGTTCAGTTACCACAGAATTAATTTGCTGTATAATCAGCTCATTTGTAAATGTTCGTTTTAATCGTTTCCTACAATGGACCTGTGCTTTTGCCTTTGCAGAGCAAATCAGCATGTTTATTTAAATGTGGCCTCTTCCTTTGTTCCCCTGCTGCTACGTTTGGCCACTTGGCGTAAACACTTAACCACTTGCTGACCAGGTGTTTAGACCCCCCTTCCTGGCCAGGCCATTTTTCAGTATTCAGCGCTGCAGTACTTTGACTGACATTTCTTATGGTGCTATTTAATCACCACTACGGGTTTTTATTTTTTACTACATTCAGGAAAAATTACTGATTATTACATTATGTTAGGAAACATTTATTATTACCCCAATTTTTTGGTAAAATATAAAAGACGGGGTCACGTCGGGTAAATAGACACCAAACATGTCATGCTTAAAAATTGCGCGCACCCGCAAAAAACTAGCATACCCAAAATTGACCATAGCCGACGCTTTAAAAGCTTTTACAGCTCATCAGTTTAGTGTTATCAGTGATTCATGGCCCTAGAAATATTGCTCTCACTGCAAAGTTTGCGGCGATATGTAACATGTGTGGCGTAATGGGCGCAATCGTCGTTTTCGCAGGTATGCGCACCTGACGCATGTTTACATTCTTAAACATGCGTCAGGTGCATGTTTAAATTCTTTTTTATGTGTAACAAAAAATTTTTTGGGGGGGAAACTAATTTTTTTTTCACTTAACTTTATTGCCATCACAGAGGGGGCTAAGAAACCCCCCTATGTGATAGCAAAAGATGTGACAGGTCCTCTTTATGGAGACATCAGGGGTCTCCAAGACCCTTCTCACCTAGGACCCACCTGATCATCAGCTTCTCTCCAGCGTCTGAAGCTGGAGAGTGACACGAGAATGCGGAAGTGATGTAATATACATCAATTCCGCATTCTGACAGCGGAGAGGGGACCGAAGGTAGATCGCGAACCGACCTCCCTCTGATTCCGTCAGAGAGGCAATATGCTGGTCCCGAGCTCGCACTGGGCACAGCGGAGCCCGGGACAAGCGTCAGAGCGGGAGCCGCGGAGGCGCACATATCGGGACCCCATACAAGCGATCCGCTGGCTCTATAGCCGGCGGATCGCTTGTTTGTTAACAGGCGCCGCTGGCGGGTTTTACATTTTGTGTCTTTCCCGCTCACACACACAAGTGGGCGGGGCTAACAGGCCGTGCATACACAGCCTGTTACATCCAGGAAGCTCCCAACCAGTTGTTTTTACACAACGGCCGGCAGGTAGTTAAGCTGGCCAGACACTTCTCGAAATCCTGCTGACTTTCCCGAAATCCGAGCAGAGTGTGGCCCTGCCGGCATCCCTCCATTTGACAAAAGTAAATATTTGGCCGAACACGGACTGCAGCCAATCCCATTTAATGTATTTTGACAGCTGCAGGTGCCGGCTATAAGAATACAATTGCATGGCAGAGAAAAGTGCCCCAGTCCACACTGTTTAACGTGGATGGGGGAAGCAAGCATTTTTTTCTCATTCAGACCATGGGGCTGAATAAGAAGAAACGCATTGGGAATGGTCATCTCTATACCCGATACTCCCTTACTATATTTATGTGACTAATACTGAAGCTTGAAGGAGCGCATGATGTGCTAGTAGTCCACACTCTCCTCCACGACTTTCCATCCGTGGCCGATTAATGCAGAACTCAAATAGCTTAAGGTATACCACCATTTGGAGTGCACCATATGCCTATATTAAACACATCAATTACTTCTGCTCATCTTATAACAAAAAAATATGCCATCAATAAAACCAACATTCAAAGTAAAATTGAAAAATGTACTTCATGTTTTTTTAAGGTTTCTCTTTATTTCAAAAATAATAAATATGTTATTTAGAGAATTAACCTATTACAGAGCTAATAACTGCAATAGATAACACTATTTCAAACTACTTTGTTTGAAAGATTATGCACTTCAACAATCTGTATACATTTAAAAAATACATGTTTCCTCAACCAAAAGAAAAGACAAATGCGGACTAAATGATCATTCTCATCAGTGATGAAAACTCACTGGTTCAAATGCTTGCTGTCAGGGAGACGAGTCTGTCTAGGAAAGAAATTGACCCAAAAGGGGTGTGCAAAAGATCTAAGAGTAATAAAACCTTATAAAGGTTTGCAGAATATAAGCAAATTAGTGACATGGCAGTAGAAGTTCATCCAGCATAAAGATGTGAGAGGCATGTACTGTGACTGATGCATTACGCAGCTCAGTAGCCAAAAAACACAGGCAAGAAAAGGACAATGACTGTTGGGTTTCTGGCCTATTTTGGGCATTTCACAATCATAGCGGATAAGAAAAAGAAAAACACAACTTACATTGCATATATACGCCAAGTTTTACAGTACTTTGGATAATCATCATGAATTACCAGTCTATACAGCGGCATGAACAGACTTCATACAAGTCAAATATGGAATCATTTTCAGCACTCTCATGTCATATTACTGTTCTGGTGGCATACAAGAACTGGACATAAAAGTGGATGCAAGGCACCAAGATACGATTCTAAAAAACTATGGAACCTAAACAGCATCAGACACTTGCTTTCATGTTGTGCTATAGAATGACAGAAGGGAAGTCCGTTAGCAAAGTTCATCTAAGATTATGTTATTGCAGACAGCTTTGTTCTGAGGTCAGCTAATTATGTCCATTAAAGGTAAACTCCATGTAAAAGTGGCTGGATGTGGGGGCTTCTTAGAACTGTTGGAATCTATCGTGACTAGTTATCTTCATGAGGTCACAGCAACTTACCATGGTCAATTTTACACGAGATGTAGGAAGCCAAGGTGTGGAAACTTGAAGATGTCCCTGAAAAACGGTTTTCTGAAATTGTATGTTAGAAAGGGGGCTCTAAGGAATCCATCTACGTATAAGTGCAGGAATCTGGAAGTGCCTGTTATTAAGACATGTTACTGGTTTAAACATTTTATTCTCATAATAGTTTGCTTTGAAGGAGACCACCTAGTGAGGAACAGCCTCATCTACTGAGATTTGCTGCAAACGTTATAACTCCCAAGCTGCAATTACCTCTCTTACATTGTATTATTTAGTAACAGGCTGCGTTCAACTGTTCTATTCTTACACCTGTCTAGAGCTTTAAGACATCCAACTATGCTAGGTAAGCTGAAGAGTGCCGAGTAATGATGGGTGCACAAGAATGGGACATATCTACTACAGAAACACCAGAACCTGGATAAATGATGTATTGAAAAAGTATTGCCCAGTTTGTTCCCACCAAAACATTTTCCTGTTTACACAAATCTTTTCATCTTTTTAATAGTGAACATCTGTGACATTCTTTGGAGAACTGAGATGACATAAAATGTAGACTTTACAGATTAAAAACAATGGCTACACAATTCTTTATTAGAAAAATAGGATGCTATATTGAAATTAAATGCCCAGATATAACCAATTCCTCACTTTTATTGCAATGGTAAAGACATACTTCTGCAGCCTTGGGTCTGCTATCCTGATAAATGCTGTCTGTACCCACCCATTCATTCCACTATAGCCTAAATACAGCAGAACACTGGAAGGTCCTATTGCATCTTAGACCTGCTTAGCCGATATCCTGACATGCCCAACTGTTTCAGGCATATGGCCCAGGCTTCTCCCAACCTGTGCAGACCCATATGAGGTGTCTAAGGAAGTCTATTTAGGGTAGATTTATCCAAGCGGCTTGCTTCTGTTCCCCTTAGATAAAAGTCTATTATGGAAGTTTCTTAACAGGGCATAAACATGCATTCGTACCAGGTTTGTTTCTGTGTATGTACACCATGAATGAATTGCATCTTCTCATTGCTGTCTTGTCTATATATGGCAGAAAAAAGGGGTAGCTGCTCTTCTAAAGTTGCGATGTAGAATGTAATAATTTAGTAGAATTTGCCATTCAAACAGAAGTGAAGCCAAACCTTTTTTTTTGCCCTTGCCTCTCTTTTGATACATTAGTAAGTGTACTCCTGTGGCTTAAAGTGAGCATAAAGGGACTAATGCCCGCTATATGTTGACAGCTCAGATCTGTGCTGCAACTGGGAAGGATCCCCGCATTATTGTTGGGGTCCACTCGGCTGCCTGATTGACAGCTGGCTCTGCTGTGCCCGCCCCTTCTTGTCTGCCCCTCTAGTGAGCGCTGAAGGAACAGAGAGGGGAGGGGGGAATCCCTATAGAAAGCAGTGACTGACTTTGCAGGGAGCAGACCGATTTATAGAGTCAGTGTGACCGCTGCAGCATCCCACGCTGGTGCTGGGTATTGTGAAGAGTGTATTTTAAACATTTAAACATTTTTTTTTTTTTTTACAACACATTCTGTTTAAAAATGTATTGATCCAAAAACGATTGAAAAACTGCATCTACATTAGACAGTGAGAAGTGCTACTAACACTACTTATGAAATCAGACAGCTAGATGCAAGAGAGAGGATTGCAGCATTTCTTAAAAAAACATTGAGAAAGGAATGTAAAGTTGTATTTTATTTCTAATTTTGTTGAAATCCACCAACATTCTTAGCAGTTATTGTCATTAGCCTACTTTGGTCCTAGCTGTATTAAGACTCCTTATACTTGTAAGAAAAGCCTGCATTTCTCTATTTAATAGGGTTGATTTACTTAAAAAAAAAAACAAATGTTCGAGGCGTGGCCAAGCTGGGCATGTGGGCAGACGAAGCTCCTGCCACTGATCCTAAATATTATACTTTCCTCCTGGCTTTTTCTGAGCGCTGACCCATGGTCATTGCTGACTGCAATCTACTGACCTCAATTATACTAGTTCAACACCATGACTAGCCGCAACAAAGAGGATTCCAGATTTTCTAACAAAAAAAGATGGCGCCTTGGCTGGAACAGGTCACTTTCCACCTAAACAGCTTGAGGTGGGCCAAAGATGCTGTCACAAACCTGGAGTGGTTTGCCAGGACCCTTCCTAAGGATTTACCTTGAAACGACTCCACCACTGCTGTTGCGCATTGTTCCGACACACTGCAATAAGGAGGGCCTGAAGAGGGATGTCGCATCAGTAATGCCTGTGGTGATTTCAGCGCCGCTACACAGGCCTGTTTTACTTGATAAACACCCAGGTTTCCCCATCTTCATCAAAATCCTCTAATTTTGATGACAAGCCGACACTTAAGAGGTCCAGCTTGCTGTACATAAAGATGGGGCATCCTTGGAAAAATTAAAAGATCATATGGGTGGGGAAACTTATCCCAGCCAAGCTGCGTTCACTTCGAATTCCCAATAAAATGCTGGAACCCATATTGAATTCCCTTAAACATGTTGGGATGAATGAAGAGAACGCAGCTCGACTGGGATAAGTAAACTTTCTGTTACTTTAGTAAATGAATGCCCATCACTGAAAATGTAAATGTTCAGTACACAATTACATGTTGGCATGTATCTAAGTGTTTGTAAATGCATTCAGAGTTACTATGCAAAATGTTTTAGGAGCTCAGCAGACCTATAGAGATAAGAATATTAGGTTTCCTACACATGGCTGACTTCTTGCCCAGTAATTCCACAGAACACAACAAACTGCTACGAAGTCTCTTTAGCCCAAAACAGCAGCACAGAACAATTATCTACGCAATACAATTCATTACAATGTCTGATATCTCAGTTTCTGTACTTACAGCTTCTGCATCTACGAAGGGTTACGTTTGCTGGCACTAGGCTTTCTTTTGTAGCACACTACAAAGGGGCACTGAGAGATTACTTGTTTCTAAACTTCAACTACATATTTTGAGACCCGACCACTATGCAACAAAATGCTTAGCACTTCACTTAAAGCCAGTGACACTAACAATTCCTAGAGAAAAGGCATCGCCTAGAATTAACAAACACTGGTTTACAAAAAGGACTGGCCTTGCTACCAACACAGAATGGGCATACCTGAAGATACACGTATGCAATCAGCCAGATGTCTATACGTTCATACACTGTTTAGGCATGAAATACAAATAAATATTAAATAAGGGCAAAAATGTGCCAACAATGGCATAAAAAACAGCTAAAAAGGCTAATCCGTGTTTAACATGTTTACAGAGCTTTTAAGCACTTAAAAACTTGAGCAAGTATGTTGATTAAAATATGCCACACATTTTGAAAACTGCTCTTATGTTTATTCTGCAAAAAACGATAAACGGACAGCCAAATGAAGCTAGACATAAATTAATTTTTTCCTATTAATAGCTTCAGCGGACGGATTATGTGTATATTGTTCCTATGAGACAGAAATGTACACGGTGGGCCGCCATATCGAAGAATAGACATTGAAATGTGAGCCTATAAATATTGTGTTTTATTTTGAAGTGTACTTCGAAGTTGTTTTAGTCACTGTTAAGAATACATAAACACTAAAGAATGCGAAGAGAAAATCATTTTATAAATACTGAAAAGAAAAACGGCCTCATTGTCTTATGTACAGATGTGTTACTGTTCATACATTCCCTCTGTTTGGGGACCTGTACTCTGAATGACATTTACACAGCACTCAAATTTATGAAGAGAGTGAATGTTCCATTCGATGGTTACAAACCTCAAAATAACAAGTTTCAAAAGAATTCAACTCTGTTTTAGTAATGGCAGAGTAGCATGCCACAAATGAGATGCTCATAAAGCAAAAGCATTGATGATCTGCTCTGTTCCCTCTGGTGGAGTGGGCTGTGTTGTGCTAAGGTCCCTCTGTCCTTTCTTGTCTTTACTTTGATGCTCCTGCAGAGAAAGAATAAGATTCCGGATTTCTTCGCGCTTCCTCTTCATTCTTTGTTGAGGAAACCAGTCGGTCAAATTCATTGGCAGATCAAAACTTTGAATGGGATTCTGGAAAAGTGTGATGCAGAAACGGATTATAAAACAAAATGATTAAGTGTGCAATTCATTCAGGTTGGTGTTATACAACATAATAAAAATGTAATATAGAAAGAATTAGTGTGGTACAGTTAGATCACAGACCTGCAACTTTATTTTGAAGTAGTCTCCTTTAGCAACATTTACAGCTCAGATAGCGATTTAAAAAGAAATACAATTAAAATCCATGCCATCTCTACTGTATAATAGATAAAACCTTGTTTGCTGAAGTTAAAAATGGGCTTAAATATGTCAACTGGGGAAAGAAAAACCATGATGGTTGATCAATCAGGCACTAAAGAAATGATAGGAATGCAAAGAGGTGATTGCCCAGCACAGGCCAGAATACAGTAATACTAAAAATTGGAGTATTTGTACTTAATATAAAATCCATTTCATAGAGTTCATTGATGGAAACAGTTAATTAATTGACTCAACTATCCTACAGAAGAATGGGACACTGGCAAAACATAAAACTTGTGAGCCAGCCGGTATAACACCTTCTACTCCCAGTATTCAGTTTAGTAGGAAAGTAGTACCAAGAACATGAGCAAAAACAAAGGGGCAGGACCTGTTTCCTTTGATGAACTCCAACATAAGATTTTACAGTACGTACAAAACTCCCATCTTCTTTGTCGAACATTGATGGACACAGGAATTCATTGACTGACGTGACTTCCAAAAGCAGTCCAACTTTGGGGTGGTCAACAGCAACAAAAGACTAACAGGTCCATGCAAAAAACATAACTGAGCGCTGCCTGCAGCTCAAAGAGCCACTGAAGGACCTCAAGCTGGCATCATAGGCAGTCTGAACATTCACCTGGTAACATTTAGAGAACTTGTTAACAGAAGACAAGATGGCAGCCTTACAATTATGGCAAACGGAAGCTTAATGCTGATGCACTCAAGAAGGACTTAGTGATTTAGTAAGTGTCTTAACTAGAAAGGGGGGAACCTGATCTTTATGACTATTACATCAAGCATAATTTCTCCGAACAGCAAAGACTGAAATGAAAATCCGTGCGTCAGTTGCCAACAAGAGCAGCAGCATGAAGGTGTTGCCTGAATGCTGACTCATGGGAAAAAAGCATGCAGATTACATAAATGCCAAGTGCACAAAGCACACATTCCAAGCAAACCTGGCAATTGTTTAGTCCAGTGGTGTCCAGGTATGGCCTGCAAAGCTGTTGCTGAGATACAGAAATCCAGATAGCTGCTATGCAAAGACTAGCTCAAGCAGAGGGTGAAAGAATCTTGATTAAAGAAAAAAAAAAACTGGCTAGCAAAAGGGTAGGACTTTCTCTGCACTGCTGATCCTCCTTAACACTGGCTAAGCACTGAGACATGCTGGGAGTAGGAGGAGTTATAACAGGCTGACCCACAAGTTTCTTTGTTTTCCAGTGTCCAATCCTCCAGTAGACAGCAGTATATACCATCAGTCAATTAATTCCTGTGTCTCTCGATGAGGCAGAAAAAAATAATAATTGAGTGACAAGATATTAAAGCCAGATTATTATAATTAAACAAGTATGCCACTGTGGATTCACCGTGTGTTCATGATTCAGCAGTTTATCCTTATACAGCTACCAAACAAGATCACTGTACCCACTGTGGATTCACCCTGAGTACATGATTCAGCAGTTTATCCATATACAGCTACCAAACAAGATCTGCCCATATATTTGACAGAAGTACTGAACATTTGCAACAAGTAGAAAGCATAGCATTAAATAAACAGCATTGCGTTGGTGAGGTCCTGAACTCAGAACTGACATGAGTCACTAGCAGTACAAATTCTGTATGTTCTACCATATTCCAGCCATCTATGACAAGCATATTATATGGTCTTTATATATAAATTATAAAAAAAGCCATACTGATACACTCACCTCAAAAAAGCTCTCCACGTATTGGAGTATATATACACCACAGTCGCTGAAATTGTTTTGCTGAGGAACTCTGGGATTGGAGCCTTTCATAACCTCTTTGGAAAAACTTCTTTTAGTTCCTTTCCTAACTTCCCATTCTACTTCTAGGTATCTAAGTAAAAATGTAAAAACACATTCAAAGAAAGAAAGATACCAGAAAGCTAAAGAGAAGAAATAAATGTATAGAACTTACTCTCGTAATGTTTTTACTACTGTAGATCGAGAAGGACCTCTCAGTGAATCCATAAGGAGAATACATGGTCTGAAAGGAAGCATATTCATTATGAACAATTCAAATTAAACAGAAAAACATCCTTAGTAACAAACTTGCTATCACAGTAAACTGTAGGATGAAAGGTGTCCAATTCAGAACTCTTAATGGTTTGACTTCTGACATCAATATACACTATATTGCCAAAAGTACTGGGACGCCTGCCTTTACACGCACATGAAATTTAATGGCATCCCAGTCTTAGTCCGCAGGGTTCAATATTGAGTTGGCCCACCCTTTGCAGCAATAAAAGCTTCCACTCTTCTGGGAAGGCGTCCACAAGGTTTAGGAGTGTGTCTATGGGAATGTTTGACCATTCTTCCAGAAGCGCATTTGTGAGGTCAGGTACTGATGTTGGACGAGAAGGCCTGGCTCGCAGTCTGCTCTTATCCATCCCAAAGGTGTTCTATCGGGTTGAGGTCAGGACTCTGCAGGCCAGTCAAGTTCCTCCACCCCAAAGTCGCTTATCCATGTCCAGTGCGCAGTCATGTTGGAACAGGAATGGGCCATCCCCAAACTGTTGCCACAACGTTGGGTAGCATGAATTTGTCCAAAATGTCTTGGTATGCTGATGCCTTAAGAGTTCCCTTCACTGGAACTAAGGGGCCAAGCACAACCCCTGAAAAACAACCCCACACCATCATCCCCCTCCAACAAAATTTACACTTGGCACAATGCAGTCAGGCAAGTACCGTCCTCTTGACAACCGCCAAACCCAGACACGTCCATCGGATTGCCAGACAGAGAAGCGTGATTCGTCACTCCAGAGAACACATCTCCACTTCTCTACAGTCCAGTGGCGGCGTGCTTTACACCACTGCACCCGACGCTTTGCATTGCACTTGGTGATGTAAGGCTTGGGTGCAGCTGCTCAGCCATGGATTCCATGAAGCTCTCTACGCACTGTTGTTGTGCCAATCTGAAGGCCACACAAAGTTTGGAGGTCTGTAGCCATTGACTCTGCAGACAGTTGGCGACGTCTGTGCACTGTGCGCTTCAGCATGTGCCGACCCTGCGCTGTCATTTTACGTGGCCTAACACTTCATGGCTGAGTTGCTGTTGTTCCCAGTTGCTTCCACTTTGTTATAATACCACTCACAGTTGACTGTGGAATATTTAGTAGCAAGGAAATTTCACAGAACACCTGAATCCAATGATTTGGAGGGATGTCCCAATACTTTTGGCAATATAGTGTATCTGATGTATGTGAAATGTTGTTTTTGAACTGGATCTTATGGAGCAGTGTACATGTTGCTTTATGTTCCTCCATCTAAAATAATACAATTCAAAGTTTAAAACAAGCATGCTCTCCTTTTCCCTACTGCTCCTTCTCCCCTCTGTTTTAATAGATATTCAATTTTATCTAAATATTCACATTTCATCTACTCCTGCCATAATTACAAATATTCAAAATCAATGTCAAGGACAAGTGAGCATGATTATTTTTTTTTTACTGAATTAAATATTTTTGTCATGATTTAATGTCATCCCAGGTCAAAATCAACATTGGACACTGAATTACATTTTTTAGAATAAAGGAAGGACACATCCTAGTGCCACCTCACCGATTTCCAATGGAAAAAGAATACAGCCTCTAAGCAAATAGACCAGAGAAAAATATTTACAGGTACACGTTTCCACCTGGTTTCTTACATTCAACTTTCCTGCCCCTTAACTATTAATAAACACCAGCTGACAACACCAAGCTTTTCAACATGACAGCTGCAATACCCTATGGAACTGTATCCCCTCTAGGGAAATATAGCAAAACACTTGTTGTGGAAGAGTTCCAGCAAAGGGGACGGAAAAACGTACGAAAACAGATTATCCATCACATATGTTTTTCAACATGTTACAAAATAATCAGAGTTACAATATGCACAGGATGTGAAAACTGTACGCTTGATCTATGACCTTCTCTACAGGGCAACACCACTAATTACAGCATGTCTTTATTCTATATAATAGGAGATAGCTAATTTCCACTTGTTCCTGTACACATTTAGCTTTACGTCAGGGCACAGTTTTACACTTACCTCATGAGAGGCTCTACTCTACAGCTTCCATTCTCATCCCCAATATTGCACTCCCCTGTTTTTCAATGCACACAGCTTCTTTTTTTTTCTTTCCCAGGCATCAAACTCCTGCTTCCTTCCTCTCCTAGACACCAATCCCCTCCCAACACACTGCATTCCTCCTCTTCCAGACATCAATATCTTTTACTCTGCTCTCTCAAAGGCTGCCTCCCGCCACTCCGACACCAATGTTCTCATTTTCCCCACACACTACTTACCTCCTCTCCTTTACAAAATCTGCTCCTCCACACAAACCACTTTCCTCTTCTCCCAGAAACCAAGCTTCTCAATTCCCCCACACACTACTTTCCTCCCCCTGCCAGACACCATTCTTCTCCACATATAATGCTTTCCTCCTTTTACAGACTCCAAGTTCCTCCTCTTCCCCACAATCTGCTTCCTTCCTCTCCTAGACACAAATCTAACAGGCTCCCTAACCCATTTATTTCCTTCCCTCCCAGATATCAACATTCATAAGATCAGCTACTCAGCTTGGGTGGACCGCTTTTCACTTACAAGGCCTCTCATTTAAGTAGAGGTTCCAGTAGCATGTGAAAAGTACAATAGAGAATACAATAAATAAAATACGGCATTGCCCAGAGACTAACTATAGTCAGAATATTTGTAAAAAAAAAAACTTAACTTAACTTAAATTAAAACAGGAATTAGACATCACTTCTTATTAGCTTTTGTGAGCAGGAAAATAGCATAATTTCTGTGATGTGTAACACAAAAAATAAATCATTAATACTTCTCTTTTATTTATGCCAGCAGAGACTAAAAAATTGTTAAAAAGGAGTTATAAACCAAAAAACATAATAGATAAACTACATTCATGGTTTAGATCATTGTACCAAAAGGCTGCAAAGGTCAACAGACATCTCCCCACTCGATAAATCAGGAGCACCCGCTCTATTGTAGGTTTGGGGTCCAAGGCTTACATTTGAACTATGAGCCTGATATGGTTAAGGAGGTTGAAGCCTAGATGTCCTTAAACAGATTTTGCGAGAGGTGCCTTACTCTTATGCTTGCCCGGCATTAGAGCGTTTTTTCTATCTGTAACCCTATTGATGAAAAAATCCAGGTCATCGTCAAACAGACACTCCAGTGAAGAGTATACTCTCCAGGTGTCTTTTGCACGCGGGCTCAACCGACCAATACTTAAGCATCTGAACCGTAAGAAGTCCAAGCCTCGAAAGCTGACGCAAAGTGTCAGCCATACAGAAGCGTAGTGCACCCAGTAACAGCTACAGAGGTCTCAGAAGTTGCAGGTCCACCAGAATGGAGCCAAGATCCCACAGTCACTGACAAACCTCCATCCAAGCTACTGCCAGCTGTAAAATAGGGTCAAGCAGGTTGAAATAAGTCTTAAATAGCCTTTCAAGGCACTTGTTCACCTGGTCTTTGAAGGCTGGGACGTGTTCCACCAGAACGTTAAGGGATTTGTTAGGGCAAGCAACTGCAGCATCAACTCTTGGTATCCCCATCATTCCTCCAAGGGACATTGTTCCCTAACGTGTTTTGGAGGAGCAGACACACACTTTCAGGATACTGCCAATTTGAGAAAAGTGCATCCTCCACTAAAAAGTGTGTGGGAAAGGTTTTAGGAGGTCTTCAGGGAGTGTATTGACACTGGTAGCCATAGCGGCTGTACACAGCCAGAAAAAAAAATAATAAGAAGCGTAGGGGAAATGGTAACTAAACTACCTCATGTTTGCTTCAGAAGAGAGAAGACATCCATCACCTAAGGACACAAAAAAATACTGAGGATTTCCTGGAGAGCGAGGGGTTATATGAAGGTCCTTCAGCACTGGCCTATTTCCATCACCTGATACTTGCCTAATAGCAGTTCGTCTCTGAATCTGTGTCCTGTACTTTTTGATCATGAAACAAATAAAACTAATAATGCTACCATGCAGAGGAAGTTATCTGAGAGATGTGCATTATCAAGAGTCCCTGGTAAATCATTTATCTTAACTCTTGTCTTCAATTACCTTAACATATAAAGTTTGCATATAAAACAGGTACACTCAGTGTAAAACACTTACTGCTTGCAAATTGTAGGTTTTAGATGCCACTTTCCTGCCTCTGAAGTGAAATTGTCATCAGCAAGGCCACCATCATCACTGCTTTCATCCTACAAAAGAGAAATGATACTTACACTCCAAACCAATTGACTATACTATAAGAAATCTCATTAGACTTTCTAGGCAACAAAAAGTCATACAATGTCTACAAATAGCCACTGTTAACTAATAAAAAAAAACTGACACCAGCAATGTATGTGAATGGCCAACACACACACACAATAAGATCTTGTGAGGCTCAGGAATGTAAATACAGGAATTTTGGTGCATGGAATGGGAATTCAGAATTTAAAAATCATCCGTCTCTGAACATCGCCTTTGCAAAGGTACAAAAATTCTTCAGGTTGTACAGTTTTATAACACCTCCCTTTTTGCTGTAATTTGAAAAGTCACACACAAACTGTTTCCATTCAATTCTCTAATTAATTTGGACTGTATTTGAATGCATTTTTTTTTATTTAAACACACCTCACTTTTGAAACTTTTAATTTTGTTTTGGATAGAGTAAGGGAAAGCTTAAGGCCATGGTAAGGTTTATATTGCTGCCTGTGTCCCTGTTGGATAGATTTCCCTCATGTCCTGTGCCAGCAGTGATCAAAGTGCAGATCACAGTACAGGCGGTCCCCGAGTTACATACAAGATAGGGACTTTAGGTTTGTACTTAAGTTGAATTTGTATGCAAGTCGGAACCGGTACATTTTTAAGTGTAACTCCAGCCAAAAAAACATTTTTTTAGTTTTGGATAGCATAGGGAAGCCAGCCTGCTATTGGATATTTCAAATTGCAATAGCAGGCTAGCTATTGCATCTGCCCACTGCCTGCTGTCAATCAGCAGAGGACGGGCCTGAAGCATAAAGTTCTCTATCAGGTCCCCCCCCCATGCTGATTAACAGCAGACAGTGGGCGGGTGCAATAGCCAGCTTGCTATTGCATTTTACAATATCCAATAGCAGGCTGGGTATGGCTCCTAGCCTGCAATAAAGAGTAGGCAGGGGGGCAGGGCAGTGGAGCCGCGGTCGGACCAGGAGACCAGAGGATCGTCCGGACCGGGGAAGCCGACGAAACGGCTAAAGAGGAAGCCGGCACATCAGCGGAGGTACGTGGGGCATCGGCGGTATGCAGCGGTCTGTGTCCACGCTGCCGCCGCCAACACAGGCGCGGAGAGCAGCGGGGATTTGAAAAGGACACAGGCCACCGCAGCCACAGTTCTCCTAAATGTACCGGCAGCTGCCGGTACATTTAGGAGAACTGTGGACCCCTTTCGTAAGTACGGATTGTCCATAACCCGGGGACTGCCTGTACTTTACTGTGGTCTGTTTTTTGTTTTTATCCTTAGGGGCAGAATTAATTTTTTTATTTGACTAATTTTAAATTGGTGATTTAGTTATTTTCGGGTGGGTGGAAGTTAGTGGGAAATTTGGGAATTTAGTGTTAGTTTAGTTAGGGGTGAAAAGAAAAAAAAAGTTTTAAAAAGCAAAAAATTTTCAAGTTTACTGCCGAGGAGGCTTATACAATTTTAACAGCCAACTCAGAGGCGACAGACAGTGTCTCAGAAAGTGAAGCAGGGTGACTGCGCATATGTGACTGAGTTAGATCCAAGCACCAATTCCCCTGGCGCTGCCCAAGGCACAGAGGATTGGTTATCCCTCAGTGATTTTACCCAACATCCCTTTCTTTACTGCAACTCGAGGCATACGTGCTGATGTGTCCAGCTATGCCCAGTGGAGTTTCTGCAGATATTCCTGGGGGGTGCCTTTTTTTAGGGAAAGTCGTAACGCAAACCAATTTGTACGCTGAACAGTACCTTGCCCAGAACCCTGCGTCCTTTATTGCTAGGAAAGCAACATGGTACCCCACCAGTGTCCTTGAATTAAAGCACTTTGGGGCACTCACAAAGTTAATGGAGATAATAAAGAAGCCAATTATTTGTTTATATTGGTATAAGAATCCTATCTGCTGTACCCCCATTTTTTCGCAAACCATGAAGAGACGCAGATATGAGACGCTACTGCGGTCTCTGTATTTCAATAATAATAGGAAGTGCCTGCAAAAAAGTAACCCACAGTATGATAAACTGTTAAAAAATGTGTCCCCTACTCACCCACTTTAATCAGACATTTGGAAACGTATATATTCCCAAAAAAGAACATGTGTATTGACGAGTGCCTAATGAAATACAAGGGTAGACTGGGAATCAAGCAGTTTATACCATCTAAAAGAGAATGATATAACATTAAGCTGTATAAACTGTGCAAAAGTGTTAGTGGGTATGTTTATTCCTTTCGCATATACGAGGGAAAGGACAGCCAGACATTATAGGGACAAGTGGGAAATTGTATGGGACCTTATAAACCCCTTATTAAACAAAGGGTATCATCTATACATATAATTATTATAATAGTATCCCCCTATTACAAATGCTCTACTGTTTTGAAACGCGCGGCCTGTGGCACAATAAGTAAAAAGGTGAACTGGTTTTCCAAAGGACCTAACAAAAAAAAAAGAAAAAAGAAAAAAAGGGGCGATTCAGCTGCTCTCTGCCAGAATGAACTGCTGGCAGTAAAGTACAAGGACAAGAAGGAGGTGTATACGCTGACCGCTATCCATGATCACCATAGTCACAGGGTAGCAGTCTGTGGCAGAGAGGAAACCAAGCGGGTGCCAATCTGCATCACACAATATAACAGGCACATGGGGGGAATGGACCTGTCTGATCAATTAATGAAGCCATACCTGATAAGAAAAACTCGGTCATGGTATAAAAAAAGTGGCCATTTACTTGATGCAGATGGCAACCCACAACGCCTTTATTATATAAAAAAGGCAAATGCTTAAGTGAAATGCATGTTTTTGACATTTCCACTGCAGCTTATTTCAGGGCTGCTGACAAGAGTGCCACATTAGGGGGTCCTTCTGTAGACTTGGCAAGTAAAAAAATTGGGGCAGCACATTTCTGCTTCAGGGTTCCTCCAATCCCCCCCAAAAAAGCCCCACAGAAGAGATGAAGAGTCTGTTACCAGAGGGGCATATGGAAGGGGAACAAGCTTTTACTGCCCCTCTCAGCTAGGCCTTTGCATTGGTAACAGCTTTAAGGTTTACCACAACCAGGGCAATGAGAGCAGATTTTTTGACAATTTTAGCCATTCAAATTTTAGCTCTAAAATAAGACATAGACCCATTAAATCCATTTATGAAAACAATTCACACTTAAAAAGCTGAAATTGTGTGGTCTCTTATATGCAGGGCCTGAAAAATGTTAGGGTGTCACACCAGTCAGTCAAAAATGTCACCAGTCAGCATGACTGCACTGTAGCCTTGCAATTTATGTTAACATTTTTTAGGGACACAGAGATTTCTTTTTGTGGTATATAATCACCACTGGGGAGGTTTTTAGTTTTTACTGTATAATGAAAAAAGTACCGTCAGTTTAGAAAAAAATAAATCCCTACGTTATGTTAAAAAACATTTTACCCATATTTTTGGTAAAATAAAAAAGACGGGGTCACGTCGGGTAAATAGACCCCAAACATGTCAAGCCTTAAAATTACGCGCAAAATACTATCCCACCGAACATTGCCCATACGCGTCGCTTTAAACGCTTTTACTGCTCATCAGTTTAGTGTTATCAGTAATTAATGGCTCTAAAATTGCTCTCATTGCAACGTTTGCGGTGATATATAACATGTGCACAATAGTCGTTTTCACACGCAGGTGCACCCGACACATGTTTGTTTGTGTCTGTGTGTGGGGGGCGGGGGACTTAAAGAAGCATAAAAAAAACACTACATTTTTTTAATTACTTTTTCTTTTTTTTTACACTTAACTTTATTGCTATCACATGGGGGGGGCTAACAATCCCCCTATGCGATAGCCAATTTACATGACCCCTAATGTCACCTAGGGACCCCAGAGAAGCTGATGAAGCAGAGATCTGCTTCACCAGCTTCTCCCCAGCTTTGAATTAGGAAAATGACCACAGAATGTGGAAGTGATGTAATATACATCACTTCCTGCATTCGGGGACTGGAGAGGAGTTCAAAGGGAGATTGTGTACCGATCTCCCTTTGATCCCCTGTCACAGAGCAGCCGAACCGATCTCAGTATAGTTCTACTCAGAAGAGTTTGCAGAGCATCATTTTGTGGAGTTTATCACAATGGCACACATCAGATTTACAAAATAGCCGGCAAAAATAAATAATTTTCCCCACAAACTTTAACATAAACGGTGAAAAAATGGTCACATGTTAAGGTACAATATACACCAGTGTCTACTTTTGCAAATGGTAGGCCTTCATGGGTATGGTGTTTTGTATGAAGAACCATATATAAAAAAAGCTTGTTATATGTGTGTACGGTAAAAATAAGAGGACACACAATATTATTCCAAAATTTAGTAGAGATTGGCAGTTGAATGGCCATGTCAAAATACTCTTCGGAAAATAGCCTGTGAGGTCTACTTTATAGAAATATGTACTTTTGTGTGGCAATTTCGTTTTCTGTGATGGCTATTAAACTTTAAAAACAAACATACCAAATTCTATAATTGTTCCACATTGAAATTCTATTTGACTCCTTACATTTTGTGACCTGTAACTACCAAAAATAAAGTGAAATCCTAGACATAGGATGCACTCTGTAAATCAGGACAAATATATGAATTTATTTTAAATTACTTTTCTTAAGCTGTACCAAGTATGTACACATCATTATAGCCAAAACTATTTTTTTTAATAAAATAAGAAATTATACATGTATATGTCACATCAAATCAAAGCCCGTTTAAAAACAGTATATAATATGTGTTGGTGCAATAAATGAGAAAGATGGAAATTGCGGTTGAACACATGCATAGCAAAATTGGTTGCTTTGGTCCTCAACTGAAAGACAAGCATTGGTCCTTAAGGGGTTAAATCACAAAATGGCTTGTTTACAATGTTGCAGAACTGGCATCTTATTTCCACACGTTTTTTTTTTCTTTGCAGCAAAAGAAAGTTTTTTGAAACTTCACAGTCATTTCACATACCGGATTATCTTGGTCATCTGAAAAATCTATGAATTCCTCTTCATTCTTTTTTAAGTCATCTGGTGAATCACTATAGCTCATTTGTATTCTGTGCAGACCATCTGCGTGGGATAAAACACAATTTAAGTAGGTCATATGGACTGGATTTGGTGTAGTACATTGTGAATACTAGATGAAAGAGAAAGCACATTTGGACAATTCTCTTGCTGCAGTTCAATTTAACCTGTGGAGAATACGTGGCGACTTAAAATTCACTACACGGCACAAGGCCGAGGTGAGCTGGCTTCTTTGCGGCACAGCTATAATCTTGCTACATAACTTTTTGACAATCTCCATTTAGTAACCATACCATAGGTTAAAAACCAACAGAGAACATCTGCAAACAGCATGGCAGGGGTCTCCACTGCTGTAACAATCTATAAGACGAATTACTAGATGTTTGCACAACTGAGGCTGGCTACAGCTGCTGTAAGAATGCAAAGGAAGGAGAAACCTGTTGAATTTTTGCGTTCAGCCTGCAGGTTGAACGGAAAATATAAAACTGTGTATACGAGGCTCAAGCTCCCCACCAACATACATACAGCCAAGCTTTGAGATCTTTAACCATTTGTTAGGACAGATGGTGTTCAAATCTAGTTTACAACTAGTAATAAGATCTGCCAGCACAGAACAGGCAAGGTTAATTATCATTAACATACACCCCCCCCCCATTTGAATTTCAAAGGAAAATTGAGTGCAGAGAAAAATGTAACAAACAAAAGTAGGCTTTATCCCAATGTGGCTGCAAAAGAGGAAATGCACTTTAAGCAAGACTACCCCTGGAGATCTGGAAAGAGTAAGTGTTTCCCCAAAACATAAGCCATCAGCATCTAAGCATCTAGCACCATGTCGTAAATAAAAATGAACACGAAAATCATCTGGTCAATTTAGGGCTGCAGCTAACAATTATTTTCATAATCAATTAGTTGCCTGATTATTTTTTCAATCGATTGGTTGCATAAAAAACAAAGAAACTCTCTATCCCTCCCCCAACCAACTAATCGATAATGAGAATAGTTGCCAACTATTCTTATAATCAGTTATCGATTTTTTTTGATTAGTTGTTGCAGGTCAATGCAATCAATAAGCGAAGTTTTAACAGCAGCAATTGCCAGGTCCTTGCTTAGGGATTTAGTCTGGGAAAGGAGAGTGGAGGCGAGTGTTGGTAGAAGAGCACCGCCCACCAAGAAATAAATGTACAGAAAAACTGCTTCCAACCTCCCATCAATAGGGTCCTTTAAGGAAGGAGTGTCTTCCGTGAGGATGGTCAAAGCATTTTAAAGAAGACACACAGGTGGGTTGACTACATGTGAATAGGATCACGAGCTGGCAAAATCCTTTGCAAAGAGAAAGGAGGACCAGGACAGCTTGGGTGCAAGGAATTGTTTGTCTGGGTGTTTCCAACCTTGGGTAAAAAAGAATAACGGATAGAGCTAACGATTATTTTCAAAATCGATTATTGAGTTCGATTAATCGGATAAAAAATAAAATAAAATGCATTTTAAAAAATGGCTCCAGTGATGGGACTACTAGTTTGTATTGAGATTGTAGTCCATCACAGTAGCAAGCTTGGAGCGGTAGAAATAAATAAGAAAAAAAAGTGTGGTGTGCAATATAGTGAAATTAAAAGTGTAAAATTATATAGCAATGAATGCAGAATGGCACCAGCTATAGAGGACTACAAATCCCACCAATAGTACATTATACAGCACAATACAGAATACCACCAGCTACAGAGGAGTACAACAAATCCCAGCAATAATATATTATACAGCGAAATGCAGAATACCACCAGCTACAGAGGAGTACAACAAATTCGAGCAATAATATATTATACAGCGCAATGCAGAATACCACCAGCTATATAGGAATACAACAAATGCCAGCAATACATTATAGCTGGCAGTATTCTGCAATGCGCTGTATAATGTACTATTGCTGGGTTTTGTAGTCCTCTATAGCTAGTGGTATTCAGCATTGCACCACTGTATAATGTACTATTGGTGGGATTTGTTGTACTCCATAGCTGTTGGTATTCCGCATTGCACTGTATAATGGGGGGGGGGAGAGTGCAGGCTTACCTGAGCAGTCTTCCAGAAACCTGTGCCGATCGTGGATGTGGGAGGGCAGCGAGCGTGAGGCGGGGAGGAGGTGCGCCGTGTGGATGCGGGCGGGTCTGGCAGCGGCGAGAGTGAGGTGGGGAGGAGGCAAGGCGCGCAACGTGTGGAGCCATGAACAGGGCCAACTAACCAGAAGCCGATTAATCGATGATTGAAAAAGTTGACAACTTTTTCAATCATCGATTATAATCGATTATGTCGATTAGTTGTTGCAGCCCTAATAACGGATGAGGAGGAACAACTTGGTGAAACATTTGGATCTCAGGGAACTGAGCACAGACACTGTTAGAGAAATGTATGGCAGACTTCTTAAATATTAAAGTGAGGTGAACAGCTTCTATTAGAAAGAATATGGTTTACTTCTGTATAGCTGAAACAGCTGGCTGTAAATCAGCCAGTGGAATCTCCTCTAGGCAAGGGAGGCACTCAACAACGCATCCTGGAGAGGATCGCCAATAGAATTGGAAATACTAGGCAACTCTATGTCAGAATCCGCTGGGGAAGGATGGTGTTTTGAGACCCTGTGATCAGGGGGAATTACAAGTTGCATTGACCAAGACACAAGACCCTGCATACCAGAAGAAAACACTTTTGCTATGAGGAAGGAAGAGGAATGAGCACCTGAAAGAGATATGGCTGCCGGGGAGGTTATTCTGACTGAGATCCGCAAGAAGGGCAGAAAGCACAAACTTTCCTTGTACACAGGGGGTCCTGTATAGGTGGGTCATATTCAGTGCAAGTGGTACAGTAGAAAGGCATCATGGCACACTCACAAACTAGCATGTAAAACAACTTGTCTCACCACTAAGGACAATGACAGAGGTTTGGATACACGTCTTCTGCAAAGGATGTGTAAGCCGCACTGCCGCGCCAAGGCACCTCTTATAGTGCGGTCCTAACTCTAAACTATGAGAGTCTCCATCTTGGAGCACATGGGGCAGAAGATATCAAATTGGGTGCAGGCCTGTCAGGAGGACGCCCCACCTCCTTAAAAGGTACAGAAACACACAAGGGATCCCGCACATCCCATTGGCAGCTGAGAAACCCCATGCGTCGCTGCACCAAATCGGTAAAGCAAAACAAACGACAAACGCACTCAACAATTTGTTACCAGTTATACAGTAAGGTGCACACGAAATGGGCTTTGAACAGTGGTACAGTTACTGTATAACTGGTAACAAATTGTTGAGTGCGTTTGTCGTTTGTTTTGCTTTACCGATTTGGTGCAGCGACGCATGGGGTTTCTCAGCTGCCAATGGGATGTGCGGGATCCCTTGTGTGTTTCTGTACCTTTAAGGAGGTGGGGCGTCCTCCTGACAGGCCTGCACCCAATTTGATATCTTCTGCCCCATGTGCTCCAAGATGGAGACTCTCATAGTTTAGAGTTAGGACCGCACTATAAGAGGTGCCTTGGCGCGGCAGTGCGGCTTACACATCCTTTGCAGAAGACGTGTATCCAAACCTCTGTCATTGTCCTTAGTGGTGAGACAAGTTGTTTTACATGCTAGTTTGTGAGTGTGCCATGATGCCTTTCTACTGTACCACTGTTCAAAGCCCATTTCGTGTGCACCTTACTGTATAACTGGTAACAAATTGTTGAGTGCGTTTGTCGTTTGTTTTGCTATATTCAGTGCAAGGGGGCGAAGGCCCTTCAATTTAGTGTCAGAAATGTTCTCACAGTAAAAAGAACTGTTGCTTTTTCAGGAAACTGAGCTATCCAATAAAAACTCATGAACAAAAGGAGCTAGGAAAGTATTAGAGGGTACATGGATGTAAGAGTGCAGAAAGAATACTGTTTGTTGTGCAGTTGAGCATTAAAAACAAATCTTGTGGAGAGCATTCAAAAAGCTGTCTATTGCTACCATTGAGTGCCCTGCACTATGCCCAAAACTAATAATTAGGGATGCACCGATACTAGTATCGGTGCAGATACCAAGTATTTGGGCGAGTACTCTCTCACCCAAATGCTCCGATACCTTCCCCGAAACCGGAACTTTCCAGTGTGGCAGTTCCCCTATGGCAGTGCCATAGGGGAACATCAAGCCGGCTTCCTGGCCAATCAGGAAGCCGGGCAGCAAGTAATGACCCACCTCCCTGATTGGCTGGAAAGCCAGCTTCCCGGCAAATCAGCATCGAGCCGGACGATCTTCCAGCTCGATGCTTCCCGATTGGCTTGGAAGTCTGTTTCCTGGCCAATCACAACCAAGCCTGACAAACAACATGGAGCCGGCTTTCTGGGAAATAGGCAAGTACCGAAAACAAAATATCGGTACTCGATACCGAAAAAATGCTATCGGTGCATCCCTACTATTTACCTTAGAAGAAACTGTTGGAAAGGAAGGAGCTAGGTGCGCATGCACTAATTCCTTCAAAGTGCTGTGTCATCAAGGTCCCGACTGAAAGGAGAAGCAGCGGGAAATTTAAATGGCAGTTCGAGCAGAGACAGTGCCTGGCTGGTAGAATATAAACACAAGCACTGGTAAAAAATAAAAAGGAGGGTTCCCCCTGTCCAAAACAATACTTAGCTTGCTAAAGCCAGTAATGCTTACAGACAAGCACATCACTGTCCCCCTCACACAGTGCACGGCCAGCTACAACTGAGTGCCAACTACCACACACAGAAAAACTCAGGTACATTAAGAGGAAATAGTGTTTAACACAGCCACTTAGAGAAAATGAGTCTTTAACGATAAATAATAATCATACCTGAAAAATCAATTGTAAGCGACTGACACCTACTCTCTGCCTTGCCTCTAAACCTAAGGCCCCTTTCACATGGGTAGTTCGATCCGGTCCACCTGTCAGTTCTTCAGGCGGATTCGACCAAATGCCCAATATAAGTCTATGGGCAGCCGTCCAAACGGCCGTCCAGTTACCCTAGACTCCGGCCAGGTCTGGAAAAACAAATAGATCAGAAATCCGTTTACATCCAATTCCCCATAGACAGACATGGGGTTCGGTAATTGCAGTTTTTTCCTTCATTGCAAGATGGAGGAAAAAAACGAATGGACACTAATGTCACATCGGTGACATCCGCTCCACCCTGCTGTGATCAGGAGAGGATCTGTGCACGGATCCTCTCCTAATCAGTCCGTGTGAAAGGGGCCTAAATCCCAGGATAAACCAATCCACTACATCTAACCTTAAACGTGAACCAAACGCCAAATTATATAATCACAATGATAATTAATATGGTGCTAAATCTAAGCAAAGAACTCTGACACCAATATGCAAAGCTCCAATTTAGTGGATAAAAAAAGCGAAAAAATATTGGCACCCAATTCAAATTGTTCTGCATTTTTTTTGCACGGTCCTTCTCTACGGGATGCTGGCAGGGGACGGGCTTTTCTACTCAGGCAGTGGCTGCTTTCTAAAGAAGACCAACCATTAGGGTGGGTTCACACGTGTGTTAGGTCTGCACATGAAACAACATGCAACGCAAGACACGGCGATTTGCAACATGATCGGCAGATTGGCACTGTGTTGGGGGCCACACACAAGCCACTGTGTGTTTTGTGCCGTGGCTGGTGTAAATTGGCCCTAAGACTTTGCTTATGGTATAAGTAGAATGCAGTTAGCTGATTTAAACAGCGTTTAATTAAGCTTGAAAGCAGGCATGCTTTAGGCCTCATTCACACGAGAATAAGTCGGCACGTACAGCTCCGTGCTGCGTGCACGGCCATATCGGGCAGCTCCCGGGAAGGACAGGTGAAGTTGTTCTGCATTTAAAACAAATAGTACTTAAAACTTCTTGCTTTAGATAAAAATAAGTACTATTTGTTCTGCATTTAAAACAAATAGTACTTATTTTTAGCTAAAGCAAGAAGCCACAGCTGAGCAAATAGTAATAAAGCAAAATCACATGCTTTATATTAGAAATTGGAAGAAAATATTGAACTGCAACACTCATACAATATTGCACCTAGGTGTTTTATGAATAAACATTGACTCTGGAAAGCCGATACATTGACCCTCCATGTGCCTAAACATAAATTTGGTTTATTTCCAGAACAACGCAGGGTTTAAATAAAGCAAAATATGATAGGTGCCTAAAAGATCATGCTCTGGACTAACACCTTTCATTCCTACCACCTCCCTCTTGGCCACCAAATGTGATGGGTGGCCTCACTAGTTTGTGAATAGGAAGGCATGCGTGTGTGCCTCAAGAGAGCACTCCAGGGTGCAATCATTTGAGCCCTGGTTGCAATTTGTATAACACAGTGCCATGCCTTCGGAGGCTCTGGAAATGAATGGGTTAAGTGTAGGTGCATGTAACTGCTTGCTATCAAGACTCGAGGCCAGAGGTTTACTTGTAATGAGCAAAATAACAGTAACATGCTAAGCACAGTGTCATTTTCAGGCCTAAAATGTGGAATATAACATGGGTGCAAAAATTGAAAAAAGGGCCTCAGTCATGAAGGGGTTAACTGATCATTCCTGATCTACTGGAAGCTTAGTGTTATAAGTGTTCATGGGCTTGCAATTTCCGTTTTTTTACTACGGGCGGACGGCAAGAGGTTAATTAGGATGTCCCGATACTAGTTTCGGTATCGGGGCAGATACAGGCCATTTTCACGAGTACTTGTACTCGTGAAAATGCCCACGATACATAGCGCCGATACCGGCGCTTTTAATAGCTTCACCTGCGTGTCAACTCACTGCGCCGTCTCCCAAAAGCCAGCCGGAGAGATTGGGATCAGATTCGAAGCCCTTCCAGGACCTCACAGTGCCGCCTCCCACAAGCTATTCACAGAGCTAGGACAATGAGTCAGAGCCCTGCCAGGACCACACAGTGCCACCTCCCACAAGCCAGCCAGAGAGATTTGCCTTGGGACTCCCTGCACAGCGCAGACACACGTGTTTATATGCGAGTGACAACGAATGAGTTACTTTACATTTTCCCTATTTACTTATTATGGGCCGGTCCGAACATTCTGCAGAGATTTTCCTCATATGTTGTGGCTCTGTGTATAATGATCACTCCATTTTTCCCCACACCTATGAATATTCTCGCCCATTCCTTATGGAGCAGGAATATTCTCGGGTGGGGGAAATCGAGTGACCATTACACACAGTGTGGTATTGGAGCACATGGTGTTTTGAATTTATGAAGATACAGACTGTTTGGAGATTGAGTAATAAACTGATTCAGATTCGGACTGAATTGTACTAACTGAAATTGTTCAGATTTTTTCAATGTTTTTTACTTTTAAGATGTTATTGTACACACATACACTGGTTGTACACTTGGTATTGCACCACATCATTTATATATTGAGTATACTTTATGGCAATATACTGTATATATTTCTTTGTAATAGGTTTACTTTTTTTTTTCAGAATTATAAAGTAACTGCCCTAAAATCATTATTCTGTATTGTTTTAGAAAAAAGTCACATGGCCCTTTAAGAAAAATATCGGTAATTGGTATCGGCATGTACCTGAGGGGCGGTACTTGTACTTAGTCTTAAAAAGTGGTATCGGAACATCCCTAGTTTTAATGTCCCGCTAAGAGATCACCACTACTGTTTCTAGGGCTGCACTTCCTCTAGGGTCATAACACAACTAGACGAGGATGTCCAATCACTTACGCTACAAGCTCTGTAATGTGAAATAAATGGACAATCAAGTGCAAATATTATGGTATCCTTATAGCAGACCTTAAAAAAAAAAAAAACAAAACATAGCGCAAGCAGGCCCAGCGCTACAGGGGGTCGGGGAGGGGGGAAGGAGGTGGCGCAAAAATGCACATTGCCTATGTAGGCAAGAATCCTAGCACCGGCACTGAAGAGCAGTTTTTTTTTAGGTGGGAAGAGTGCACACTGAGTACTCTGGAGTACTGTACTCCAAAAAACGCATTTTACTGCCAAGTCAAAAATCCTATTTTCTTTATTGTGCAGTACAGAACACAGGCAGATTCAGAGACTACTGGGACATACCCAAGCAATAGACAGGAGGGGTGAGCAAAAATGGGGTACGATCAAGAAATACCAACATGAGAAACCTGAGATGACCGAGTAGGAAGCTTCCCTTCTTAAGTCTTTTTCGAACAAACTTTCTGAAGGGAAGCGCACCACTCATAGTAAATATAGGGTTAGCTTTACTGTCTCAGAACTAGTATGTGGTCTAATAAACCATTCCAGTTTCCATTTGAGTATATTTACACAAACACACATGTACTTTGCATTGTGATATACTTACCAAGATGCTTTAATGGTGTTTTACATTCAAGTGTTATGCCATTTACGATTTTAGAATTTGAGTCCGTTTGTGGAAAGAGAGACTTAAGAGGCGCGGTCGCTTCCTGCTGTCCTTGATCATTTCTTCTAAGGGTGTGCCTTCCTACACAGTGGCTTCGTCTTGTCCCGGATGCATCACTTTCATCAGTCCCAGAGCTTGTGTCACTTGGAGTATGGTTTTGTTTCTTGTTAGGCATTTTCTTTGCAGTTGACTTGGCAGCAGAGCATTGCAGAAAAGCCTCTGAGTCACTAGAGATGGCAGAGGTTCTGCTGTCCTCTACCAGAGTCCCAGCATGGTAGTAAGGGTTTGGATAAGACTTGGATTCTTCAAAACCAGGAAAGCATATTACAGCTAAAAACCAGTGGGCACTAGAAAACAGAGAATTGTTACTAAAAGAGGTAGTTTGAAAGCTAATATTTATTGATTTTATAATAAAGAAAGAAAACCTAATACAAAACAATTCAAAATGAAACTAAAATGACCAAACTTAAAAGAGAACTATGGGGTAAGTGGTTTTCCCCATAGTTCTCTTAAGGGTCACGGGAGAACATATACTAGCATCCTCCCATGACCCAAAGCTCAGTATATCGCGAGCTACAGCTTGCGGTATACTGAGGCCGCCACAGCCATGATGGATCCTGTTTTCGCTCACTTCCGGATCTATTGAGCCGACGTGTGACAGTGTCATTGTCACGCGTCAGCTCGAACTAGGAGGATGAGTGATTTTCACAAACCTCATAGTTCTCCTTTAACTAATCCTGCCTCTATATGTGAGAAAACAAACAAGAGCAAGCACACACGTATACACCAGGTAGGTTCATAAGCAAATGGAGCAGTACCATAGAACAAAAGAGAAAATCGCACAGTATTAGATATTAGAGTGGTAGCTGGTTGAAAACAATTTGCACCCCCCCC
>NW_017306636.1:1010461-1016771 GCF_000935625.1 Nanorana parkeri | reverse complement strand
ATATATTGTTATGTAAGGATTCAAAGGAGGTTACTATAGCGGATTCAGTGGTTGTACAGGCACTGCCGTCATCTGGAACTAACTAATCATGCACAGTAACTGCACAGTTAAATCCTTTCCCAGTGCAGTCCTAACACACAGACAAAGCAAGCTGTGATGTTTACTATAAAGTCAGCTCACACCACTGGTCCTCTGAGAAAAAGACTTCAGGAGTGTCTAAAGGTGCCCATACACCTTACGACCATGGCAAGACCTTTGTCTTGCCATGGTAGTAAGCTCATTGAAAGCTCGTACGATTTGGACAGGCAGATCGTACTTCCGATCATCGAAAGCCGATGACGGCAGTGAGGGGCGGGCTTCCGACCACTGCAAACGGGCAGTGTGCGCACACCGGCCCGTTCGGCAGTTGTCGAACAAGCAGGCCACTCACTCGCCGAGAATCGTACGGTTCCCGGCGGGTTTTCTAGCCTGCTTGTTCGACGTGCGACCGTACAGTAGAAACGGTCGCACGCCTTCCATACACTGTACGATTCTCGTACGATCGCGGGATTTCCCGCAATTCTCGTACGACAATCGTACAGTGTATGGGCACCTTAACTCTTGTGATCCCCCACAGCTCCCACTGGTACCTCTTGCTGACTTTCACATCATTGCAGGAGAGAGTAAGGATGTGGTGGTCAGCAGGAGGAACCAGTGAGAGCTGTAGGGGACCGCCGATTTCAATTGGAAGGGTTTGTTTTCCAAGGGACCTGCCGCCAACATCGGTGGTAGGAGACATAATGCAATGTCACTTGTGACATCACTTCACTCCTGATGTAAACAGAACAGAAAGTGGAATTATTTTGTTAACTTTTGCTTTCACAGTGCACTCCCATGTAGTGCTCTGTAAAAGCATCAGAAGCCCAGGAGCCGACTGTTTTAGCTCTTGGGCTTAGCAATGGATGCCAGTTGGATGCAATTCTTTAACCAAAAATGAGGAAATTTGCCTGTGTGAAGCAGCTATCATAGTGTAAAGTGTTACATTTTTGCCTGGGTGTGGCAGTGAGCAACACACACATTTTTTTAAAGGTTTAAATTACAACAATCAATGCCGTACATGGTGTGTTTTTCTGTTAAAACCTGCGGTGGTGCCTACCATGTGCTTAGTTGAAATGCCCCAGTGACTGTCAGTCTCAACTGCTAGTTCTTAGATTGTTGTCCTGTGGGCTGAAAAATCTCTGCCCAGGGTAAGGTTGAGAGTGTGTAAACGTCACACTAGCTCACTTTCATGCTGTCCTACAATTCTTCAGGGCAGATTCCATACAATGATTATCTAGATCAGTGGTTCTCAACCTGTGTAACCTCAGGGCCCACATTTGTCCTTGGTCATTAAGTCGCAATCCAAGTTGCACTGCAATGGAACGCGCTGTAATATAGTGTGAATGGGCCAAACCCTGACATATATACACAACCACAGACACAATCTCACACACTCAGACATTTTCACACATACACACTCCCCCAAAAAAATGTATTTTATTTTTTTTAAGGTCCACCCAGTCTCCCTACCTTATGAGAACTGGAGTGGATCCTCAGCCTGGAGGTCATTGTGGGATGCTGTGCTGGAGCTCCTTCCATATGTGCATTGCTTGTACAGCTCCCTTGTGTGCCCTGCAGAGGTGCTGGGAGGCAGAATGTGATGTCACTCTGGTCCAGGCACCTCTACAGGACACATAAGGGAGCTGTTAGCAATGCACGTATGGATGGAGCTCCCTCACGGCCATAGGCCCAACCAATCCCAACTCAGCTGACACTGTCAGTGCTGCTCTAGGGGGAGGCAGAGGAGCCTCTCACCTAGAAAAGTGGAAGGCATGTGGCAACCCACTGAACACGGGTTCAGTTGAGAACCAAGGATCTAGATGAATTACCAATTACACCAGCTGCAATCATATAGCTGACTCAGCTTTAATTACTGGTGGAGCACAGTTGTTGCCAAGCCAGCAATAGTTAATGATATTTGTGAGAAGAACAATGAATTGCTTCTAATATATCTATATTTTATCTTCAGAAGCAACAGTTATACCACATAGGCATCTGAAAGCCACATGCTGCGGCAATGCAAAGTAAATGCATCATATAAAGCAAATGAACAAAGTCGACATTTATTAAAGGAATGTAATCATAATACTGTATAGAATAATAATGTGCTATTGTTTGAGATTAACATACTTCAAAGAATTCAAAGAGAAGCAATGAAAGTGAAATATGTACTCTAGCTCTAATTTGTGTGTGTACTTGGGTAAATGGGTATCACAGCATTGTGAGATTATTTATTAACCCCCACGATTTAGACTTCATGCTGCAGTTGCCTTTCAATGCATTACAACCAGTAAGCCAAGAAAGTTTGTGTTTTACGTTTCAAGATTCTACATACGCTTCATTTAGTGGAACAAATATGAAGTCTTTCTGAAAGAGGTCCACATGCCGAGTCCACGTTTTGACTCTTCCATGCCTCCTTTGCTGCAGTCTGCAGAAGGAAAAATAACATATTATTTACTCAAACATTGCTCATCGTTTTTCCTGACCTACAGCAGACAAATACATTGATCAATCCACTTATACCGTGTTTTCTAAGCTGGCCATACACCTTACAATTATCTGCAGATTTTCTATGGTCAGATGGAAAAGTGATAATATACTTTAAATCTAATGAACTGCAGGCAGAAAGTGACCATAGAGCACCTCTTAAGGTGCCATACACCTTACAATTATCTGCAGATTTTCTGTGATCAGATGGAAAAAGTGCAACAGATTGTGAATGGAGTCATCTCCACCTGGGCCACAGTTTAGTGTGGATGGATGAATCTGTTGCACCTTTTCAAGCCAAACTGGGATAACATCTAGTTTATATTTGTTACATGTTCCATAATGTGCTGTTCAGTCAGGTATTATGAAAACCTCAGCCGCCTGCAGAGTTGTGTGTATAATCCTACTCCAAAGAAACAAGAAATATATTTTTAATTACCGTATTTTTCGCCTCATAAGACGCACTTTTTTCCCCCCAAAAGGGGGAAAAAGTGCCTGCGTCTTATGGAGCGAATCCCGACGCCCGAGACATGCAGTTTCGGGTGGCGGGCGAGGAGTAGGAGCCACTGCTCGTTTAATACGAGTGATCTAACGAGATCACTCGTATTAAAGCCGAGCAGCGGCGACGATCGAGATAACCATAGAGCAGACGAAGAATAGACGTTCTTCGCCTGCTCTGTGTCATCACTGAGACCGCGGCACTGTAATCACAGCGCCACCTGTCTCAGCGGTCACTAACTGCAGCTTCTGTCACAGCTTCTGTCATAGAAGCTGTCACAGAAGCTACAGTCTCGAGTGCTCCATAAGGCGCGCCGGACCTCCCTGCGCCCTATGGTCCGGTGCGTCTTATGGACCGCAAAATACGGTACCTGTAGGTCTGCTGTGAATGGGAATACAAACATATAGTGGAAGGGTTCTCAAATTTGTCTGCATAGGTGATAATACCCTAAGGCAGTGGTTCTCAACCTTTCTAGGGCCGGGACCCCTTGGTAACATTTGCCAAGTTGTGGTGAACCCCCAACGGTAAAAATTAGGGTGCTATGCATTCCTAGGGTGTTGTTTTTTTTTTTTCTGACTTACGGCGGCCTACGGCCCCCAATGTCAGACAAAAAAGGTTTACTCTGCTCGGGAGAAAGTGTTTCTCTCCCAGGCGGCCAGGAGCCGTTATCTAATAGCAGGAGACTCCCGGGCGACCCCTGGCAAATCGTCATTCGACCCCCGAAGGGGTCCCGGTTGAGAACCGCTGCCCTAAGGGAATAATATGTAAATACTCCATCTAGTTGCAGGAATGTGGTGTGACTTTTATAGATCAGCCCCCAAAGTCTAGACTTAGTCAATTCAAGCAATCTAATGTTTGATTTTATTTATATGCTCAAATAAAATTGCCTTCATTTTTCTTTATAGTCTATTAATTTGAGCACACTTATAAGTGTCGAAGAGTTTGCCCCACTTTTAGTCTGTGAGGTAGAAACCCTACTTTCTGTTCTGTAGTGATCAATGGAGGCTAAGGCTACAACCCTGCTTGGTGTTGATGGGCTTCCTATGGCATGATTCCAAACGCATTAGTTTTAAAGTGCCTTAAAGTGACATTAAACCCTCAGATTTTTTAACAGAAAACAATACTGTAATGTGTGCCTTACTGTAATCCATGGTTGTTTCCCTTCTCTTTGCTGCTCTTTCTTTTAAATCCTCATGTCTTCTCATGCTTGGGGAGAACTTCCCTTTGCAGCTGAGTGCCTCTTCCTATAGTGCTGGCTCAGGTTGTGAACCTACACACATACACCATGTATCCATTTCAGAGACAAGGCAGTCTGCTGCAAAACAGAAGTTCTGCCCAGCATGAGAAGACATACGGATTTAAAAGGAAGAGCAGCAAAGAGAAGGGAAACTACCATGGATTACAGTAAGGCACACATTACAGTATTGGTTTATGCAAAAAATCTGAGGGTTTAATGTCACTTTGCGTTAAAGGCTGCATAAGTGCAGTGTGAGATATAAGGCACTGCTGCCCCTGACTGCTAGGAGATTTGGTAATGTCATTACTGTGCTGTTCAGATTCACCTTGATGGAGGCTCCGACATGAGGAAGTAAAACACGGCCTTTACCAAGATGTACGTCTCCACACAGAAAAAAAGATCAGTGTAAGTCAGTAATGGGTGGAACATCAGCTGCAGGGAGACCACAGGTCATAACCGTAACTAGTTCTGTAGCCTCTACAATTAAGTTTCACTTTAGGGCCTGTTCACACGACGTCCGTTTTGTGTGCTGACCGGATCTGTACGCTGCTGCACTCAAAATGCATCCCAATGTATCCCTGTGTGTTTTATGGGCTACAGTTCTCACGTGCGCAGTCCGTTCAGGTTACGACAGAAAAATACTGCATGTCACATTTTGTACGGTCAGGAAACGCAAACGCATCCAAAACCGCATTAAAAACGCACTGCACTGCAGCTAACATACTAACAGCCCCACTCCAGCAAAAAGAAAATATTTTTTTTTTACTGGAAAGCATAAAAAATGCGGCCAAAACGCACTGCATCAGTCTGCAGATCCGCACCTGATCAGGACCTGATCTCATGTGAACAGGCCCTTAGTGGGATTCTGTACTCGGGTTGCTGAAAAAAACTGGCACTCCGCAGTAGTACGAGAGCAGGCTTTCAGAGCAAGCAATCATATCCCCAGTGGTCATTATACTGCAAGCAGTGTATGGATGTTAAACTTTATAGAAGCAAGGAAAGGCTCTGTAAATTCTTCTAGAAAGGTAAATTAAAAAAAGATATATTTCAGGAAACAATAACACACAGCAAAATATTTGTTTGAATCCTAAATGATAAAACTTCTAACAGTTAGTAATACAAAGATCTCCTAAGTAAATATCGAAATTTAGGCATTGAAGCCGAGGTAAAAGGAAAAAAGTACAGAATACTATTAAAAAGCAGAGAAGTTCAGTAACAAATCCCATTTTTGGTTACATTAGTGTTGTGCAAGGAGTCAATTAAAGATAATTCCAGACTGAGTGCTTTATTAAAACAGAAAAAAAAGATTACACAACATGGATAGGACAAGAAAAAGCAACAACTGACCAAACCAGCCAAACTTACGTCAAGTTAGCGGTATCTTGTAAGTTCCTCCTCTCTCTCTGATTGAGGCGTTTATAGAAAAAAGAACTAAAAATATGGATCCTATCTGCATGTGCTCTTAGTTTCTCAAGCACTAAATACCTGGTTTAAAAGAGAAAAAAAAAAAACTAATGAACTTTGTACCAAATTGGTGTATTGCATACATTTGCTGGATTTTTAAAGTATAAGTTAAAATAAATTACATTACCTGAAAAAAAGTATTTGTCTTTGTGCTTTTTATGCATTTTTTGTTTTTTACATTTCATAAATAATCTTAAAGTAACAATAAAATAAAACCATTGGAACATTGCAGCCAGTAGAAGAAATGACTGCAGGGGGAGGCAAACCAGATGACCCACAGTTTATCAAATTTAAGTTCATGTAATCTTATACATGGGTATATTGTCACTAACTACTCAAATCGTGTCAATTAACCCCTTCGTGACTGACGACGTACAGTGTACGTCGCCAGCATCGGGGCTGTTTAAACAGACTCCCGGTGACTTTTGCCGCCGGGACTCTGTTTAAACTTGTAGAGCCGACTGTCGGCTTTACAACAGAAGCGATCCTGGCGACTTACCTGTCGCCAGATCGCTTCTGCGTCCCGAAGAAGGGGCCGCCCCCCC
>NW_017306636.1:997969-1009083 GCF_000935625.1 Nanorana parkeri | reverse complement strand
ATTTTGGGGTATTTCTAAATTGATGACCTGTGGGGGCTTTTAAAGTGTCTTTTATTGACTTTTTGGGGTACTGCAGTTTTTCGCCGTTTCACGGTCGCACGCAATCTGTAAACTGGGCATGTTGGGTATCGTTTTACTCGTTGTAACCTCATCTTTTATATTTCATTTAAAAAATGGGTAATTTGTTGTGTTTTGGGGCATTTAATTAAATTTGTCACTAAATTTTGGGGTTTAATAAGGAGTTGCGCTAATATTGCGCAACATAAAAATTTTCAACTACCACCATTTTATTCTATAGGGTCTTGGCATTCAGAAAATATATAATGTTGGGGGGTTTTACGTCATTTTCAGGCCTAAAATGTGGAATATAACATGGGTGCAAAAATTGAAAAAAGGGCCTCAGTCATGAAGGGGTTAAAGGATAAGGGTCTCTTCCAGGTGAGTCAAATTGTATTTTAACATAATAAAATAGTATGTGCATGAGCTTTTTCATTGTTGTAATAGGCAACTACCAAAATACCCAACAGACGCACATTTGGCTCATACATATTAGAAAATACTAGACTCACAGATAGGAAAATAGTGATCTGCTTCCAAAAGGTTATGCACACATTGCCTTATGGAATGGAAAAAAACTCACCTGCTCTGTAATTTCTGAAAGCAGTAAGAGAATATGTGGAAGCCTAGTTCACACAATTTACCTGGGGTATAATATATCCCGTAAAAACTTTCATCTGTTTAAATTCTCCGTTTCGAGCTGAAATCAGAGATACCATAGGTGTGTCCTAGAACTCATCCCAGTTAACTTTGTCAGGTTATGGTAAAAAAGTTAAACATCTAGCTTTCATTTTGGAGAGCTTGGTTTGATTCAAAAGTAATATCTTCTAGAGCCTAATTCAGAATTGTCCCCATTTAACAATAAGGTTTTTGTTAGAGGGCAACATTCAAAAGACCTGAATGTGCTTTGTCCCAAACTTTTAAACTATTTTCAATATCAATGCCAAAATTTCTGCCAGGGTATGCAAACCTTTAGGCACAACTGTATATTTGAAATGGTAAGTAGAATAACTGCACCTTGATGTCAATCTAGCAACCTGCAGAGGCTGGCCTAAAATGTCTGTATTATATAATTGTTTAACTACTTAGAACATTGAAAAAACTAATAAATACACAAAGAAGTAATAGTTGGATTCTGGAATAAGCTTTGCAGACTGCATAGTTTTTTTGAATCCACTAGGTGGAAGATTGGAGCACATTAAAACTGTCATTAGATTAATTGGATGTTAAAGCAGAACTCCAGCATTTTTTTCTTTAACCTTTGCAGTGGGGCTACTCCCGCACTGCAAGGGTTAAGCGCTCGTTTGTGTCTAGTCTAAAAAAAAAAAGTTACTCACCCAAAGCTCCAAGCCGGTCTCTTTTTAGATCGGTCCCTGGAATGTCTCTTCCCCCTCCTCTGCAGAGGTCTAAAGTCCAGTAAATCATCACGTCTATACACTGTGCATTGACATGAGGACGCTGAGGAACGTTCTGCGGAGGAGGAGGGGACAAACTGGAAGGAGTGCTTTAACAGCTGGTCGACTAAGTACTTTGGGTAAGAATATCTTTATTATTTTAGCACCTAGGCACAAAGGAGCACTTAACCCTTGCAGCGCGGGGGGTAGCTCAGCTGCAAGTTCTGCTTCAAACATGCGTTAAAATATGAGAAAATTTAAGCCAAAATCAAATTATCTAAAGTGATTCGATTACATTTGAATTAGGTTTGGTAAATATTTTCCCCAAATCACTTACACAAATGTATGGGGGGGCTATAGCATCTAGTGAAGCCCTCACAACGCCGGGCCTCTTATTACTAACCTCTCAGCTGTTTGGCTTTGCAGTTGCTGGCACATAATGCGTTCTCGTAGCAGCATCCACCCATCTGCCCTCGCCCATTGTTTTCTTTGTCGTGTTGTATAAGAGGGGATATTCATCTAACTATCAGCTGGAGGGACAACTTTAATCTTGGGTTATTCATTTGTTTATATTTGTGTGGTTATCCTAGCTTTATGGCTGGGCCTGTGTATTTATACATTTGCATGTTTTGTTTTAAAGAAAAAAAAATTTGTTTTGGGTAATAAACACCAGAGCCTTTTCTGCCACTATGCTGTGTCTGTCTTTATTTATTCTTCCATTCTTGTCAGTTTTATTTCTAAGGTTTCAGCATCGCATGGGAAACTACATTTTTTGCAGACAAAATTCTGTTTTCATCATTCCACATACTAACTATGTAAGGAGTTTGCTTCTAGGTAAACTTCAGCACCACCTTCAGTTCAGAAGTAAAATTGTAGCAGAGAAGAGACAGGATACAAAGGACAACAAGATAAAACCTCTGGACATATGCAAGTCTGAGAAGTTCTCAGAACACTGAGGAATTGGAAAAGTGCCTTGAGAAATCAAACTATAGCATAGTGTAAGAGAAAAGAGCCGCTGAAAATGAAATAGAAGTGGAATGCATTGAGAGGAAAGATAGATAGATTATACTCTAGGCTACACACACATATACAGAAATGTAACATATTGCAGCTAACCATTCCCTAAATGTGTTGGCTGCATTGTAGGGATGTCCCGATACCGATGCTAGCATCGCAATACGGCCCGATACAGGGCATTTTGACAAGTACTTGTACTTGTCAAAATGCCCCAATACATAGCGACGTAGCTTGCACTATGTTTTTTTTTTCCTTACTTACCTCGCCGAGCGTCGTGTCACTGCTGCTCTGGTGGGCTGGCTTATCATTACTTATCATTGCTTATCATTCCAGGTGCTCAGAACATTTTTTACTCAATATGGTCCAAATGGTTATCTTTTCGCCCTGCTGGGATGCCTACTTGTCATTCTCGCTGAATGCTGCCAGCCCTCACCTCACTCCTCCTTCATGGTTGCCATACAACCTTGTTTGCCTTTGTAGAGGCTACATCAACACCCTTTCCCTTTTTATTCTCATTTGATTAAGCATAAAGAGATATGTATATCCCTGTGGTAGGGGTTAACTACTTTTTACTTCTTGTTCTTATTTCTTTTTTGTATATTTCTGTATTCCCATGGTTTTGTATGTTTTTGCTTTTTACATACGTTTTTTCTACATGCTTAAAAACCAAAACAAATTAATAAATACTATCTGATTTAAAAAAAAAAGGAAAAAATGCTGTCAAATTAGACATTGGAAGGCATATTTATACTTGGTCAATGTCATATTGCCCATTTTCTAAATGTACACCTTGTAATACAATAGGAAGGTGGTTTCCACAATTTCATAAATTTGTGCAAAGGATTTACTGTCCCTGCCTTTTCTCGCAAGTTAAAGCATGCCTAATGTCAAACTATTTTTCCATTTGGGGTAGAATATAGAATGGTCAGAACTTAGATATTTTCCCTTCTGTGTGCCTTTCTTGTACAGACAAAGTGAGAGAAAATATGTTTTGGTTTTAGATGCATTAGCAAAAGCAGCACATTTCTTTTAGTTCACCTTAGATGGGCATATAAGCACCCAACAAATTAGGCAAGGCGCACTTGGTTTAGCTACCAGATGGATGATTCCCACATTAAAAACATGTATTCAACTTGACTGACTGGGCATTTGGACTGTTTAACAGCAAGGTTTGTAAGCCAGACAATTCTATTCTAACATGCCTTTTTAAAAAAATAATAAAACGAAATATTTTAAAAATAAGCAAACCATAAATGTAATAGCAGCACATGGATAACTTACTTTAGGTAGAAATCAATAATTACATCATTCAAAAATTCTCCTTCATTTAGGCAATGCAGATCCTCGTTTGTGACTGAGATCCCACCTTTTGCAGGAGGCGGAGGATACACAATCAATCTAAAAAGAAACAAAAAGTAAAAGGTATAAGCTTGAGTAGTCGTTTACCATTGGAGTGGGGCTAAAAAAAGTTATACTCATCCAATCCTAGGAGCCAGCTGGCTCTTAGACCGCCCACTGGAGCCTCTCTCCCTGTCCGCTGCAGCAGTCTAAGGTCCCATAAATCATCACATTCTATACACAATGTGAGGACACCGAGGACCGTTTCCATGCAGCAGCGTAGGTGGAGAGATGCTTCAGTGACTGGAGAGGCAGGCAGTCAGCTCCGAGGATCGGGTGCGTTTACCTTTTGCTATTTTATCACTTAGACAAAAACAAGCACTTAAAGTGACAAAGTCAAACTTTTTTTTCCCCCCTCCCCAATCCTGCTGTAGAGACTTACCTTAAATTATGCCTCTTAATCCGATCATCATCTTCTTTACTGTCCTTTTCAGCTGTCCTTCCAGGGCTGACTCCTCTGTCCTCCTCTTGTCTCATGTCCCACGGAGTCTGTGCGGGTGCACGCTGATCCATATACTTACCTTGTGTCTCTACTCGTCTCCGGGCCGAACATCTGAACTGCAAATGCGCCCGCCCCAAGATCCTATGCGGCAGCCCAAGACACTTCAGATGTTTGGACGGGAGCGCGCGGGGAAGACACAGGTAAGTTTAAACCCTTTTTCCCAGCCGGCCGTAGTAAAAAAAAAAAAAACGGCCGGCCGGAAGCTTCCTGGATGTAACAGGCCGTGTATATATGGCCTGTTAGCCCTGCCCACTCGTGCGCACCATGCGCGAGTGGGAAATACACAAAATTTTAACAGATTTTTTAAATAAAAACAGGCAGCGATGCCTGCTAACATACAAGCGATCCGCCGGCTATGGAGACGGCGGATCGCTTGTATAAGCTGCCGGCCCGTGTCCCCCCACCTCTCTCCGCGGCCCCCCTCCCATTGTCATGCTGGTCCCGGGCTCCGCTGTGCCTGGTGCGAGCCCGGGACCAGCATAGTGCCCCTCTGACAGGGGATCAGAGGGAGGTCGGTACACGATCTCCCTCCGGTCCTCTCTCCGGTGTCAGAATACGGACCTGTCACATCTTTTGCTATCACATAGGGGGTTCCTTAGGCCCTTATGTGATAAAGTGAAGTGGGAAAAAAAAAAAAAAAAATGAAAGTTTCACCCCCAAAAAATGTAAAGTTACACATAAAAAAAGAATTACATTTTTTTTTTTTTAAAGTCCCCACCCATACATACGCGCATGCAAACATGCGTCAGGCGCGCACACCTGCGAAACCGACGATTGCGGCCATTACGCCGCACATGTTACATATCACCGCGAACGTCACAGTGAGAGCAATAATTTTAGAGCCATCAATCACTGATAACACTAAACTGTTGCTGTGAAAGCTTTTAAAGCGTCGCCTATGGTGAATTTTGGATATGGTTTTTTTGCGATTTCGCGGGTGCGAATTTTTAAGCTTGACATGTTTGGTGTCTATTTACCCGACGTGACCCCGACTTTTATATTTTACCAAAAAATTGGGTAATAATAACTGTTTCCCAACATAATGTAAAAAAAACTTTTTTCCCCCCAAAATTTTCAGTAATTTTTCCTAAATATAGTAAAAAAATAAAAACCCCAGTGGTGATTAAACACCATCAAAAGAAAACTCTATCTGTCCCCAAAGAAATGGTATAAAAGTCATATCAGTACAGCGTTGCGTGACGGAATAAATGTCAAAGTACTGCAGCGCTGAACACTGAAAAATGGCCTGGCCAGGAAGGGGGTCTAAACACCTGTAAAGAATGTTTTGCTACATAATAGACAGTAATATCTCCTGTCAACACAAATCACTATCTGCCATGTTTTACGCAACAGACTGCCAACTACAGTCAACACGACCCACTGCTTGCCATGTTTTTACTCTGTGCCACACACATTCTTCATGTTTCTATAAGCCAACTTCTAGGAATACCCAATTCTTCCTAATAAGGTGAGTACATACTTTTCAATGGGACCAACAAAGACATTGTGTGTGTCGCCAGCCTCATCTTCATCAAAATACTGCAAATGAGTTGTAGAATTGCGCAGCTTCATTCGAGTTTCTGAAACCACCTGTGTTACAAGTACAGAACTGTCAGTGTTGTGCTAAAAATTGCAGAATTTTAAAAACCCAAATGGCTTTTATTAACTGTCTACACACAAGGTAGTAATGCACATTAAAAACACTTCCAAAATAAAGCACCGTAATAAAAAAAACATTTACATTTCTTGCTACTTGGTCCGTAGAGGGTGAATTGCACGGCAGAGCTTCTTCCGAGTGTTTTGTAAAGGCTACGAGTCTTCGGTTAGCTTCCTCAAACACAATTTTTGAGAAAAAATTTGGGATGGAATTTTTTACTCCAATTTCCATTAAAATCTTTTCGAAAAAAGCATTTTCTTCCATTGTCAGGGCCTTTTCAAGGATTAGGACGATAAATTGTTCTTCCACATCTGGTAAAGAAACAAAGGAATGGCTTGAAAAACACTGGACACCTGCTCAAAAAAGACTGAGCCCTTTGGACTTCCTCCATTACATTTACACATATTGTACCTCATATAGAAATCATTTATCCAGAAACACACAAACAAAATAAATAACACACACACACCGCTGCCATTCAGTAATGTCCTATATAAAATCTAGCCAAAATATTGTAAAGTCATTGTACATGAACACATCAAATTTAAAGCTGAACCAAGCTAGCTAAATAAAACGTTATATATATACTGGAATGGATATGCTGGAGAAAGTGCTGATTCTTTTTAACCAGTTCAGTGATGTAGCCATCCTTCCTACACAGCACAACCACACATTCATCCTCCACTGCATAAGTACAGCCTGGTCATGCACACCCAAGCCTGCTGACTGGACAATAAAAACCACAGACAGTGGGTGCTTACATCTAATTATTCCCTCAACAAAATCCCACTGCAGTTTTAAAAAATAAAATAAAAAAGGTGATTGTCCAACCAGGTTGTAAATGTAAAAAAATACTACAATATATATCCCACATTTACAAAATAATAATGCATTTGTAGCTGTATCGAGGCTTAAAAGAACAACCAGCATACTGATTATGTCATGCCCAATCCTCATATGCCAACATGTCCGGTTCTGTACAGGGAATTACAGAAAGCTGATAAACAAGTCAAATGAAGATGTTTACACCAGCTGCTTAAAAATGGTTTTTAATAAAGAACTGCATGACTTTTTTTTCTATTGGCCTGGGGTTCAGCTTTAAATGTTAATCATTTCATTATAATAGTAAAGTAACACTAAACTCAGGAGTTAAACCTTCAAAATACATTCAAGTATCCTAACTATTAACAGAAATGTATCTTATTTGTGTATTACTCAGCTGTAGATTCTCCAATCATCTCTGATTTGTATTTCTGTCTGTGTTGCTGCTGGAGGGTGATCCTTACTTTCTGCCAGGTGAAATGTTGTCAGCAGGGCAGAAATTGGTTTGTGTGGACATACACTAACTCCCAGGCAGTTTGAGAGGGGGAAAAAAGGTCATAAGTTACGTGCATGTCTGGACAGCTTTCTTTGTGTAAAATGTGCCAGGGTATCCTGTATGAGTTGTCCGATATGAATCTGACAGCTCAGTGTTATCCTTTCTTACTTGAAAGCAAGCATAGGCAGATCCAACTGAGGCTTATGTAACCCCTACCTTTTCTGATCTCTAACTGCCTGTAAGTGGACTAGGCATGTGTGACTTGAATCTTTTTAAAGTTGAGCCTCACATTGCATCTACCTTTCTTGTGTTGATTTTTCAGGCGATCACCTTATTTTTTCGTCTCGGAGAGGTGAGAGATACATTGCATTATCTTATCTCATAACCTGGTACACAGCAGCATTCCTCAAGCCAAGAACCCAGGACTTGAGAGGCATGTGATGGACTACAATCTCCTGTTTAGTTTACTAATATGTACCGAGATTGTAGTCCAACATGGGAGCGAGCTTGTAGTGGTAAAGTAGCCACTGCTCCAAGCTCACTCCCATGATGGACTACAGCGGTTACCAGTCATTAATGAATGCCTCAGTATTGACGCATTTATTAATGAAATAGTTAAGCTTTTGTAACAGCTTCTTTCTTTCATTAATGAAAGAAAGAAGCCGTTACATACAAATACCGGATCGCTAAATAGCAATCCCGTATTTGACAATTGAAAATAGCAGAGAGGTAGCAGAGTGAGTCACCTTTCTGCTATTCGTTTTGACAGCTCCATAGACTGGTCCAATGTTTACAAAGCTGTGCAATATATTTCAGGCACAGGAATATTACTATTTATCGACTTGCCTGAAATGTATCACTTCTGATCGTCTGGGCACATCAGAAACCTTTAGGGCTTGTTCACACCGAAAGCGTGTGCGTTCCAGAGCGGTAGCTGCTGGTACGCACCACAATCGCTGAGAAACTCCCCCTTGCGTTTTGGGGCGGGAGGGGGGCGTGGCGATGCATTGTATTCAATGGCATCGCTTGTCGTCCCCCCTGCCCGCAGTGCGATCGAACGCATGGCAAAACTTTGCCAGTGTTCCGTTCCACTGCAAACTCAAAAAATAGGGCAAGCTTCTCAGCGATCAAAGTGCGTTCCAGCAGCTACCGCTCTGGAACGCTACTACAATTATTATAAAAACAAATTCTAAAAAATATAAAAAGTGAGGCGTTAGGTACACGTTTGATATAATTATATAGCCCTATCTTTCCTCTAAAAAACAATATATAATATGTGTGGGTACATTTAGTAAGAAAGTATATTACAGCCGTGGAAGAATCACACAGCAAAAAGCGTGTCAGTAATTTGCGAACAGAAACTGAAAACAAGCTGTCATGAAGGGGTTAATACAAATTAGTAAACTAAACGCGAGATTGTAGTCCATCACAGGAGTGAGCTTGGAGTGGTGGCTACTTTACAACACACACAGGGACCATGGAGAACAAAAGTAGCCACCCTCCAGAAGGAAGGACAGTGCCAGCACCAATTCAGAGATGATTTGAGGATCTACAGCTGAGTGATACACAAATAAGCTACATTTTTTGTTAACAGGAAAGGTTCTGGAATGTATTTTTTAAGAGTTACCTCCTGAGGTTTAGGTCTCGTTCACACCTAGGCGTATTGCATATGCGCGTCTGTGGCGCGACCGTCGTGCGTTTTTTTAACCGCGATTCGCGGTAAAAAAGTCACGCGACAAACGCACGTTTCCGAAGGCTACTTGGCTGTATCCCAATGGAAACGCGCAACAAAACAGCCCAAAGTAGTACATGTACCTTTTCAGGCGTGGGCCGTTTTGTAGCGTGTTAGGGACGGGCGGAAATACGCCAAGGTGGGAATACAATGGGATTCATATTTTTGAGCGTTTTGTAGAGCGTTCGTCGAGCGTAGAACGCGCTACAAAACGTTCAGGTGTGAACAAGGGCTAAGTGTCATTTTGAATTTTGACATTCCACCAGTCTCTGATGGCATCAAATGTTCTGACGAGATTTTTTTTTTTTTTATTTATGAATGTTTATACGAAAATCTACCAGTCTATGGCCAGCTTAGGTCCGATATTTCTGAACGTCTTATATATTACTATTTTGACTGAATTTTCTAGAGAGAACATTTACTTTTCACAACCACATGACAATATAAAATGTCCTAACTCTATGGCAGGTGGCAGTATACATTTTGGCATTTTACCAACAGTATTGCCTGGTTACAGCTAGCCAACTGTCCTTTCCCAACCTCATTTTAAGCTTATTGTAGAAACTTACTTGAAGACTTGGAATCATACCATCCTACAATATTCTTCAGTCTGCTCATCTTAAACTGCGACCGCAGTTTCTGACAATAGGAGGCGGTACTCTGGAAAAACATCACTGAAAGTTTTCGTACACTGCACCATTCGCACTTTATTAGCTCCGATGTATTCAATAATAATTCCAGCTGACCATCTTCAGAATCTTCAGGTGCTGCAAAAAGTCAAAACTATGCATTATTTGTATTAATGTTAAAACAGATTTAAGAGTTTACTTGGACAAATGCAACTGTATAAAGTTACACACACCATTCAAATAGGAATATTTATGAAAATATATCTGAAATAAAAAAAAGTCATAGAAGGGAATTTATCAAAACTGGAGCAGGACAGAATCTGGAGCAGTTGCCCATTGTAACCAATCAGCTCCTCTCTCTCATTTTCAAAGCTTAACTGAACAAACTGAAGTGAAAAACCGATTGGTTGCCATGAGCAACTGCTCCATATTCTCTGTACCAGTTTTGATAACTTTGTCCCCACAGCGTAGAGCTGCGTTTGCCATATATGTATACCCCTCTGCTCAAAAAGACATTAGAATGGTGTCTATTAGACTTTTTAACTAGTCATGGACTTTTGGTGTGTCAGTTGAAGCAACTTTGCGAGTCAAAAAATAAAATAAAAATGTATATATTTCTATTTATCCCCTAATTACACTTACTTAACCCTAAACAGCCCTAATTAAAGAAGAACTATGAGGCGAGTGCTTTTCACTCACCTCATAGTTCTAGCTGACTTGTGGCAATGAGACTGTCACAGTTCGGCTCAGTAGATCGGGAGGTGAGCGAACACATACCGGCGTTCTCTCACCTCTCGATCCTGACACGGCTCTCTGCCGTGACAGGGGAGGGGCTGGTTTCCCCCCTCCCCGCTCCGATAGCACATAATTGTCGGGATCCGCTTCAGCTGCGGCATCTCAGTATACCGCAAGCAGCAGCTCGCGGTATAGTGCGCCGTCTCAGTATACCACGAGCTACATCTCGCGGTATACTGAGCCTAGGGTGACGGGAGGACACTAGTTTGTGTCCTCCCGTTACCCTAAGGAGAACTATGGGGAATAGCCTTATCCCCATAGTTCTCCTTTAACTCCTTCCTGCCCTTCTCTCCTTGGCCTTTATTTTGCTGCTGATAATTCTTATTTCTCTTTTTGTTACCATTAATATTAAAACTTTTTTTAACTTTATTTATTTTGTAACGCTATTGAAAAAAAAACAAAAAACATTTTTTTATTTTGTCAAAAATACTTCCATGCTTAGAAATATATTTTCTTTAATGCACTTTTTATCCAAAGCAACATTAGTTAATTAAAAACGGTCATTTGATTAGTAGACTATATACATACTTGTAGGCTCTCTCTCTAGCATGCAACTCTTCAGCTGACAGATATATATATCTCTCTCTCTCTCTCTCTCTCTCTCTCTCTCTCTCT
>NW_017306636.1:958755-997846 GCF_000935625.1 Nanorana parkeri | reverse complement strand
TCTATATCTCTATTTTACATAGGTCACTGGTTGGTTAGGTTCTGGTTGCCTTGAGCAAGGTAGGCGGTGCCGTGCCCTGCCAAAACAAACCTACTTTAAATGAGTTAATCCTGTGGAAGACTTGCGAGTGCCTTCTGAAAACATAACTCCAGCCATAAACAAAACAAAAAAAAACTAAATGGCCTATTAAAAGGCAAAAAAGCTTTTGCTGCAGTATTCGCCTTCAATACAAACATTGTCCCCAAAGTACTTTTCTTCTGACACTAGATGTCCTCAAGTCTGACGGCCTGCATCATTCAACCATCATTTCCGTTTTGCCCAGGTTATTCTGTACCCACCACAGTCTATGAATACCAAATGAATACCAAGGGAATACAATCTATCCTTACCTTCCAGCTGTACCTTTATGACATCTAAACAAAACTGTAAAAGAGAAAAAAAAAAAAACAAACACAAAAAACTTTCAGTTAAAAAGTAAAACACTGCAAAAAAATATTTGCTAGAATTCTGAAATGGGCAAAAAGACATTTCTTTTCTACTAATTAAATAAATTAAAAAAAGGAAAAGGCACAGCCATCTTTCTTACACAGATTTATATTTTTTACAGGTAAACTAGCATTACAAAATCGATGAAAAACAGATTTATATGATCAGAATAATATGATTTTTGTATTTACAGTAAAATCCTTTTCTTGGAGCCCATTGAAGGACACAGGAAGTCTTTAAGCGGAAGCGATATGTATGAAAAATTGGTGAAAGGAAGGTTATTTTTTTTATTTATTTTTTTTTAGCAGTAGAGACTGTGTAAGTCTCTTTTCCCAAAAACCGCCCACCTGCCAGTGTGCAATTTTTCTTTTTTCTGTGCACTAAGCCGCACATGCGCAGTTCAGTACAAAGACCCAGAATGCCCAAAAAGTAACTCCTATACGCATACTTTTGCTGGGTTACAGCAAGCCAACTGCCAATCAAGAGGTCAAAGACGCCAGACGTGGAAAAAGGCAGGCAGAAGATGGCAGTGCCAGCAATGGTAAGTTGGTCATAATATGCTGTGCAGATGAGATGAGGCCGCAACATCCACTTTAAGTAGAACTTAAAGAACGTGTGAAAAGAAGACCAGGTGGCATGTTTGCAAATGTGGAAAACTTTTGACTGATGCCAAAAAGCCCATGAAGTGTTTACAAATCTCATAGAGTGCGCTTTGCCAGGAAAGGGTGGAATTCAATCATTGAGACCATGAGCTTGATGGGTAGTCTCTCTGAGCCACCTAGAACGGTTGAACAAGAAGCCAGGATAACTTTCCAGGTCCATTTGGGCTGAAAAAAAGAGAAGACATTTTCTGAAAGAAGCAGTGGCTGAGATAGACTTGCACAGCCCAAATCACATTGGGCAAGGAAGGAGATTTGACACACAGAGAAACTCTTGTGGTGGAAGCTCAGAGATTCACAACAAGTGAAGGAGGTCTTCCACATCCGATGATGGACCTTATGAGAAGTAGACTTCCTAGCTTTAAGTAGCGCAGAAATCACAGATATAGGAATGCCAGTTCCTTAGAAGCTTGGCTTTCAACAGCCATGTCGTTAAAGTCAGCAACTGAGATGCAGGACAGCAAATCGGCCCTTAGGACAGAAAATCCTGATGATATGGCAGTGGTCATGGAGAATCTTCCCCGAATTCTTACCAAATTTGTGTACCACACACACCTGGGCCAGTCTGCAGCAATGAGTCTCCCCGAAATGCCCTCTATCTTGAGGTAGCAGAGCAGAGCAGGAACAAGTTTCAAGGAAGTAAAAAGGCATAGATCAGGTTGTACTGACCCCACTGAGTTAGCAGAGCATCCACTGCTTGCACCAAGGGAATCCCAGTACCTGGATACAAACCTATCTACTATGTTGTTGAACCAGGAAGCCAGGAGGTCCCTATCTGGCATTCCCCACCTATGATTCAGGTCCTGGAACACCTTTGGGTGCAGGGACCACTTCCCAAGGTCCAGACACTGCCAGGAAATCTGCCTAGCAATTGTTAAAGCCTGGAATGGACGTGATTGACAAGGCTGGAACATGAAGTTCTGGCCAGGACAAGGTCCACTCTACCTCTCTTCAACCGCGAGACCTCTGGTTCCTTCCCGATTTCTAATGCATGCCGCCATGCCATTGTTGGACTGAATCTAGATCAGATGACTCTCCAACAGAATGGTCCAAGGCTGAAGGAACAGCCAAATTGCACAAAGCTCCAGGATGTTCGGACAACCCCTGCACTGACAGGGTGCCAAAAACTCCTCCAAAGTCGAGAATTCCTGAGCCATCAAGCCAAGGATAGCCTTATCTTTGGCATCAATCGAATCGGTCTGTCCAGGCACAGTAATGGCTTGTCCCACAAAGACAGAATATTGCATCACATATGGCTGGAGTCCAACTGCGCAAAGGGGACTGCCTCGAAGAAGGCTACAATCAGCCCCAAAACACTCATGCAGAAGCAGAAATGCTCGCAAAACAGACAACACTAACATGCACTTGGGGGAAGAAATTAACCCAACTGGTTTTTTCAAACCTCCAGAGAGAAAAAGCTGGAAAAGACTGAAAACAGTGCTGGTAGAAGCAACAGGTTGATCCACTAATTTGCGCGGTGCATGAAAACAGTCTCATTTATCCTTGCTATTACTTTTTAGGAGTAAAAGCAGATGACTAACTCCTGAGGGAGTAAGCTCATCAGTCAAGGAATTGATCCACAGTCTCTGTGGACGATTAAATGGAGACAGCTCACAATTTATCAGTTATTTGTGTATGATTTATGAGTGGCTTTTAGAGACAGGACAAGTGATGCCAGTAGCTCTGAACCTAGAAAACACTCTGAAAATAACTTTTACCAGGCTGTCCCTGCAATGTCCAGTACAGGGAGGGCAGAAGCATACTCCAAAAGCCAGGCTGAGAAAGACAGATCAAAAGGAAAAACCACTGGCAACTGTGTAAAAAAATAAAAACAATAATGGAGTGGTTATCCTGGATAGGACTACAATTAGTTTGCCAGTGTCCAATCCTTCTGAAGGCAGCAGTATAACTCAAAGTTTTAACGAGAAAATAGAAAAAAAAATTCCACTATGCGTAAGAAATTAAAATAAGTTACCCGATGTACGAGTCTTCAACTTTAAACATCTGTCAATATGGATAAAGTTTGTGTGACAACATTGTACTAATATAATGGCCGGAGAATGTATCTACGTATCCTATGAAGACCTGTGTGATGTGTCCAAGCTATATAAGTAATAGAAAAAAATCAGACTTGGATAAAACTAACCATTTCAATAGTTTGCTCAGTAAGGAAATGCAAGGTTCAAGGATCTTATACCAAAACACTGGAAAATATATTTTTTTGCAGAACAATGCAAAAAAATTGGGTTCCCAAAAAACAGCCCAATACTACTAAAAAATATTATGATTGGGCTGCTTAGAGTAACTAGCAGGTAGCAATAAGGAGCTACTCCAAGTAAGCATTTGATTTCCAGCAGTGCTGAAAAATCTGTGGACATAATTTTAACTAGCCTTCCTCTGCACTTACACTGCTGTGTCTTGTTGGCGTAGTTGAAGTAAAGGTAACAGCAGTGCAGATCTCTTGAAGAAAGCCCTTATATTCCCCCCGTAGGGAAAACCAATGTGTTTATAAACTTACCACAACAGGGTCTGCTATTGTTCTATAGAAGGTTCCTACACGTATATTTCGACAAGTCACAATGATACTTTCACAGTTTGCAAAACACGCTGGTAAGGGCTCATTTGAAACATCTGACTGGGAAACTTTACGGCGCTTAACAGGAGTATTTGTGACAGAATTTCCAAACTGTGAATAAAAGAGGAGAAATTAGTACCCCATCTGCAACAATACACTGAATGCAATTACACAATACACTGCCACAATGACATTTTAGACAACAACTCGACCCTCACAAACTTAAAGACCTAGACTCGGGCACCCTTATCATTCAAATACTTTGACAAGTCAGGTGATTAATATACCAGCATTTTGCAGCTGCTCTTTTGTCCAGACCCACTTGTTCCATTGCACAGTGTCTGGTGAGTAGAACAGATGATTGTCCTGTCTGCGTCCAGGAACAATCTATCCCGAACAGCAGGTAATCGTTTCACGTGGACAGCCAACTGACACATGCAGCTGCTGTCAGCCAATCATTCGCACAGCTGCCATATCTGTACAGACACACCTAGGATTCCTGCCACAAGGTTATGGCTGCAGGAATCCTCATCCACACAGTATAGCCCCATCTGACTGTAGCCAACTCCCCATCATACTTGCATTCTAATGGAAAATGTAGTTTAGGTAAAAACTGGAAATTCACTTTAACATCATCTTCCTCACTAGTGAATTAACCTACCCACCAACAGCACTGAACAGTGAAGATGGGGATTTGGAGAGTGCCTGAGCCCCATCTGCCAATGGCTGGGCTCTGCACAGGCTGAATACAAAAAAAAGTACCATTCTTCTTCCTCCCTAAAAACGAAAAGTTTAGCTGTCCTTGGTCTATAAAGTGCAAACTCAAACAGCCACCACAACTAAGAACCTTTTATAGCAAGTACAGAAAATACCTATTAATCTTGCCACAAAATCAGTGTGCTTCTTACATAGAGCCTTTTTTCTTCTGTAAACTACTATACCCATCAGCCCAAATGTAGTAGAGATAAAGAAAGGCAGACATGTCCTAGTAAATCTAGCCTGTATAACGGCCATGGATAGATGGATGCCCCCATAGATACGGTGGATATAAAAGCATAGACATCAAGGGGCAGGGTGTGTTATTCGTAGGATTATCAGGTGAAAATAAAGCTTGAAAAAGCTTTATTGGACTGGTAAGCAGCAAGAGGATTTGATTTTTGTACTCGCCATAAAATCCTATTTTTGAAATCCATCGAGGTACAGAGGAAGTCTTCAATTGTTGGGTTATACTGACACCTACAGGAGGATAGAGCGTTGGCAAATAGAAAAACTGTAGGACAGCTCAGGATAACTCCTCCCCTTTTTCCAGTGCGCAGTCTGTAAAGCACCACAAAGCAGAAACCAGGCTAGCTCTGAAATGTCGATTCAGCAGGGACCAGGAATGGCACTCTAAAGTCAAGCGGAGGAAAGCCTTAGTTGAGACCAGCTCAAGCTGTGATGAAGCAGGAATCATGAAGGGAAAAGCAAGTTTCTCAAGAAAGAAAATATATCCATTGTGCTAGGACACTAGCAAAAAAGGGAGGCATGCTAGAAGTCGGAGTAGCTATCACGGGCTGGCCTTCAATTTTTTTCTTGTTTGCCAGTGTCCAATCCTTCTGTAGGCAGCAGTTTAACCCAACAGTTCAAGACTTCCTGTGTCCCTCAAATGGGGAATTTTTGGTTGTCGGTTCAGATACGCTTTTAAAAAGTCTCAGCAATTCACCTGAAATGTACACCTGCACCTGACAGTTCTACCAGACACAGTGAAAAGTCTCTCCACTATACTAAGCAAAATGCACAGGTCCATTCGGGCAATAAATTGTCTCCTAACGGTATATATACAATGATTGATAAACTGACTGACTACGTTACCATTTTTTAGCACTATTTATAAAAGGCACAAAAAGGAGGAGAAAAAAAAGATAGAGGAAGATGAGCCCCAAAAAACAAGTATTTAAATTGATACTACCTGGTCTTTCATTCTCGCTTTTCTGGGGATTGTGATGTCAAACTCTGCCGGGTTACTAAACTTGTTCTCTATAAAACTATTTTCTCGCAGCGCTGCTTCTACTTTTCCAGATGATGGGACGGGAGAAGAACAAGCGGAATCAGCAGGTCGTGGAGAGATGCTTTCTATTCTACTTGTACTTCCAGTGCTAGAATTGTCTTCATCATCACTAGATAGGATTACTGGAATTACAAAGACATTTTCAAATAAACATCTATAAATAATGCAGAGTGTTATCCAAAGCAAATCATTTTATTTTTTTTTCAGATTGGAAAGAAAGGCAAACACTGTGACCATCAAATAGAATGTGGCAAATTAGATGTCAACAAAAGGTAATTGGCATTCTTAAAGGATTTTTTCACATTAAAGAGTTACACATTATTACAAAGTTATTAAAGGTGATATCCAGCCATGAACTACATTTACCCACAAGCCTCCATCTCCCCTTCTAGTTGAAGCAGATCTCTGCTTCATCAGCTTCTCTGGGGGTCCCTAGGTGACATTAGGGGTCTTGGAGACCCCTGATGTCTCCACAAAGAGGACCTGTCATGTACATTGGCTATTATATAGGGGGCTTCTTAGCCCGCGATGTAATAGCAATAAAGTTGTGTGTCAAAAAAAAATACAAAAAATTAAAGAATCGTATAAGACGCGCTGGCGCTGACTCGAGTATAAGCCGAGGGGGGCACTTTTCACCCAAAAAAATGGGCTGAAAATCTCGGCTTATACTCGAGTATATACGGTAAACACTCATATGCGTCGGGTGCGCCTACGTGCGAAAACGCTGATTGCTCCTATTGTGCCGCACATGTTACATATCGCCGCCAACGTCGGAGTGAGAGCAATGATTTTAGGGCCATCAATCACCGATAACCCTAAACTGATGAGCAGTAAAAGCGTTTTAAGCGTCGCCTATGGGTGTTTTTTGCGATTTTGTGGGTGCACGCAATTTTAAGGCTTGACATGTTTGGTGTCTATTTACCCGACGTGACCCCGACTTTTATGTTTTACCAAAAATATGGATAATAATAAATGTTTTATAACATAGTGTAGGGAAACTTTTTTTTCTTTTACTTTTTTCATTATATAGTAAAATAAATAACCCCCGGAGGTGATTATATACCTCCAAAAGAAAGCTCTATCTGTCCCCAAAAAATGTTAACGTAAATTGCAAGGCCGATAGTCCGGTCATGCTGACTGGTTAGACACCCTAAAATTTTTCAAGCCCTGTATAGCTATATCTATCTATATTTTTTATTTCTATTGTTTAATAGGCTCATTACAATACAATACAATACAATACTTACCTTTAAAACAAAGGTAAAGTGGTCCTTAACCACTTGAGGACAGGTATGTTAAACCCCAGGGAATTTTTCAGTGCTGTGATACTTTTACCAACAATAACTTGGCCATGCAAGCAATGTACCCAAATTTATTTTATATTATTTTTGAGATATAGCCTTTTTTTGGTGATATTTAATCACCAACATGCTTTTTATTTATTACTATATAAAGGACAAAAAAACCCTGAAAATGTAGAAAAAAAAACCCAAACAAAAACCGTTGCTTATTTTCTGTTAAAAAACATCGCACATAAATAATCTTTCTTAATAAATTTAAGCCAGAATGTATTCTGCTACATTGCTTTGGTAACGAAAATCCCAGGTAATTGATTATTTACAGTATATAGATTTGAAATTTATCAACCCTGATGTTCTGTCTGTCTATCATGTTTTTTGAGGCCATAAAATGCCAGGACAGTACAAATAAGCTCAAAACGACCCCCTTTTGTTTCTATCCTTATTAAAAAGGATTTTTTTTTAACTTTACTGTTGGGGGCTCTGGGGAAATATCAGGGACCTAATAGCCCAAGGTATTTAGCAAGATTCTAATTTCTTGCCAATTGAAAAAAAAAATGAAGTAAATGTATTGATTTTTTGTTGTTGGTTAAGTTGTAATTTTAACTAGTTATTTCTTACACACACAGCATGGGCATACTGGGCATACAATTACACCCCAAAACACAGTTTATTACTCTTTCTATGCGCAAGATACTAAACGTGTGACACCTTTGCAGCATAGCCACTTAGCGGGGTCCAAAATCCAAGAATTACCTTCTGGCTTACAAGGGACATAAATTATGCAAAATGAAGGAAGAAAATGAAAATCATAAAAAACAAATCTGGAGATCAGACACTGGTACCAGTGCTGGCTGGCGATCAGGACACCTTTCTGGGGCTAAAACTGGTAATAAGAGGACACTGGTTCTAGTACTGACCTATGATCAGGACACTGGGACCTAATGACACTGGCTGACAATCAGGACACTTGAACTAGTGCCGACTGGTAAATAGGAGACTGGTATTGGCTGACACTGGTACTTGAACACTGGTATTATTGGTACTGGTGCTGGCTGCAGATCAGGAAGGTGAGGGAAGGGACAAGAGCACACTTGTGCTTTCTGCTGTCAAAGCCAGAAAATACATGGATGATTAGGAACATGCATGGCTGTAGTAAAGACCTCAGCCAACAGTGCAGAGTAGCTGGCTACACCCGGCAAAGCTAACAGGACTCCAGCTATTATTCCAGGCTGCAGATCAGTGTCACACTGCAAGCAGTGGCTAATCCATTATTACAGCGGGACTGCGACCCCCACACCCATTTCTAGAATCAGATATGTTGCAAACATGTGGCAGGTAGGCAACGTAAGGCTCAAGGGTATTAGGAAAGGCCTCACAAAACTGATAGCAGGTGAGGGCCAAATGTGACCATGGTCATTAAAAGAAGGCGGCAGAAATTAACCCAGGGTTCCATATTTCTCTTTTTAAGGCAGGAGCAGAAAAAAAAGCAGAAAAGCATTTAGCAATCCAAACAAATTAAGTACCTTAAGGTCAGCCAGATCAAGCCTTCAGAGGCGGGGCAAGCACTGTGGTACTGTCAACAGCTCTGGACCTTGAAAGCACTCCACGGCTAACTTGTTACTAAATCAGAGTCTTACACGGAACCCAGTGTCCGGAGGCCTGAAGGATATCCAGGGGAGTCCTGACCTGGCATTCCATAGACCAAGCGGAGTATGACTTGCTGGACAGCTGGACATTAGAGAGCAGCTCTAGCAGCTACATAGAGAAGGGTTTTGAATGAATAAAATTTTTTATTAAAAACAGTGCTAGCAAAAATTAGTTATTCCTAACAGATGTCCATCCTCCTTGTAGAGGTTATCCTGGGCTGGCTTACAGCTCGTTTCCAATAGAGGTTGAATAGAATTTTCAGCCCGAAAAAACATTTTTTGTTTATAACCTTTTTTTAACTTTACTGTTGGGGGCTCTGGGGCAATATCAGGGGTCTAAACAGACCCCTGATATTTCCCTTTTGAAATAGAAAAAAGAGATTGAGGACACAGAGTCCTCAATTCATTTTTCTGTAGCCCCTGTTATAAATGAACAGGAAGCCTCTATACTGCTGTCCATTCATAAATTGAGGATAAAGTATGAGTTACTATATCCACAAACATGAATAAACAGGAAGTGATATAGAGCACTTCCTATTCATTCATAATTGGGGACACAGTAAAACATACTCTGTCGTCAATTATTTACAAAGACTCAAGGAACATTGACAGCTTGTACTCGCTCTCCATCTTGACTCGCTGTCACAGGAGGCTGAGCAGGCGGTGCTCAACCACCTGTGACACGGCTAACAGCTGACCGCCCCCCCCGCCCGCACCTTCGGATCGGCCTCCTGTGACAGCTTACAGCTGTGCCCTACCCCACAACGCTCTCCATCATGATCTGTCCATCCTGACAGACTCACAGCGCTCTCCTCCTGGCCCCCGCCTGAATGTTTTTCTCCCCACTGGATGCTGCGCTGTGTCACAGCAGAATAGTGCCCAACAAAGAGGAGAGAAACTGCGGATACACCGCAATTTCGGTAGAAAAATTGTACTTTCGCCATTTTGCCTAAAATGCAATTTTCGACCGATATGTTTAGGCGGCTGAAATTTCTGTGCATTCCTAGTTTCCAATGTATCAAATCCTCCTGTATATGGCAGTACAACCTTAAGTAGAAAGACTTTGTGTCCAACAAGAGACAATAAAGCAATAACTTTTAATCAGGCTCATCCCACATGATTGTATAAATCAAATAAACACTATACCGAACATTTACCAATTCTGTAGTTAAACAGATTTACTACAAGGTTACAGCTTGATTCCTCCTTCAGCTGCTCTAAAGTAGCATTCCCTGACCCTTTCTTTATTGTGTATCTGACAAGAGTAAAAATCTGTCTCATCTACGTTGCTAAATCTTTTGAAATTTGTCACAGTTGGCTGCCCAACATTACAGTGACAGAGGTCACAAAAACGCAAAAAAAACAGTTGCATAGCTTTTGCTAAATGAGGAGGCAGACTGATTTGTGTCGAAGCGTGTGGCTAATGTGCTTGAAAAATGCCCCCAAAGCTTTAAGGATGTAAATTAAGAGTACAATGCTTCCACAGAATATGTTTTTGGAGGTTAAACTTTTGACGAATCCATAGCGCCTTTTTCATATGACATCAGTATCTGACAAGTGCTCTTTTTAATGAATTTGGTCTAGTCATTGCTCTTCAGCTTCCCCTTCCTCTAATAATTCTGCATCATCCTCCACAGACTCAGAATCCAGATCTGCATTAAGGGTACCTCAGTGTATCCTGCCTTACCAAGACCATAAGTTGTAGAGAAGCCAAGGGGGTGTGATTAAAGAAATCATTTCTAATTACCTTAAAAAGGTAACTCTCGCCATTAAAAAGCTGACAGGGGTTCTAGTATTCTTCTTCTTAAAAACTAATTTTACTTCTGTGTTGCGGTTAGATAGTTTCCTTCTATTCCTGTCTGGCGAGCAGTTTGTCCCCAAGAGGGTGAACAAGGGAAATATTTCTAAAAACCCCAAAAAATTCTGACAGGGGTTCTAATACTTGCCCCATACTATTAAAAACAAACAAAAACAAGTTATGGCTATAGATCAGGTGCAGGCAAACTCCGTCCCACCAGCTGTGGTGAAACTAAAAATCCCATGTATCTTCCTGTGGTAGTCATGCCTGTGGCTGTCAGAGTCTTGCAATGCCTAAAGCGATTTGTAGTTGCACCACAGCTAGTGGGCTGGAGTTCACCTATCCCCGCTATAGATACACTTTAATTGTTCATTTGGTCTAGGGAGAATGCTAAATGAAAAAAAACCTTGTTTCAATCCGCCAGCAGCTGCCACTCTTCTATCCTTTCCGACACTCCAGGGATGTGGGCATGTCCTCTCCACCCTCACCTACAATGCAGGACCATTACAGGAGTGGTGCGGGACAGAGGTAAGTTCCACTGAATACCAATTATAGGGCCCCATTTCCACTGAGCACTGACACAGGGAGACTCTTGCTCCCACTGACACAGCGACGGTTGGTGATCGCACTAACGCCGGGGCATTTATTTATCCCACTGACCATAGATGCAGGAGCATATTTTTACTCCTACTGACCACCAACACAAGGGCATTTTTACTGCCACTACTGCCGGAACACAGACATAAGGGCATTCTTTACTCCCAATGACATTAAGCGCAATTTGTTTTTACTCTTACTGACCACAGTCCAGCCTCCAAATAGTGTGATAAGACACCAAGACGAAAGCATGAATTGTTTTTACTTATTTTCAGGGTTATGTTTTTTGGTTTTGTTACCGTCCCAAGTAATTCTTGTTTCCAATGTAGCACAACACCGAGATGTGGGAACAGAGCTGAAGCATCAACCATAAGCTTGCAATTCAATATAATATACTGTTGGCGGGGCTCCCCACTCTTCTCTCCTCCCACTGAGTGACAGCCTCTAGCTGGAGCCGATGCACTTTCATGAATTCCCGTCCCTGCCTCCCCTCCATGTTGCTGTCTCCATCTCTTCTTTTCCCTGGCTGATCTTGAATAACACACAGGAGATCTGCAGGAGCACTTCGGCAACCGATCTTACCTTGTGCAGTTACCAGAGCACCGCTGCAGATCTCTTGTGTTATTCACGATCAGCCAGGGAGAAGAGGAGATGGAGACAGCAGCGTAGAAAAGAGGCAGGGATGGAGCTTCAGGGATATACATGGACGCACTGCCGCTTCTACAAGGCACTGTCACTCAAATGGGAGGAGAGAAAAGTGTGGGGAGAATCCCAAAAATATTTTGGGGCTGCAACTAAAATCATAATTGATTAGTTGGTTGATTAATCGGATAAAAAATACCATCTTTTATATAAAATACGCAAATGGAGTGTTACAAAGTTTACTTCAGAATAAAACTGCATGCACAATTTTTTGCAACCGTACTGCACTGGAACGCACGGCATCGTGCGTTCCAGTGTGGGCGGAAGGCGAGCTGGACATTTTTATTGGTTTCATGGATTTAAAATCTGAATTAAAAACTCCAAGCCAATATAATAAAATAACCAAACTTTTATTTAAAATAACACATCAAAATTGGACAAAAAATACAGTTAGATATAAAGTTTTAAAAAAACCTTGTCATCAGAGCTAGCCATGAATATTGGCAAGAGAATTATTACTCTCACTCTGACGCACGTGGCAATACCCGACATGTGTAGAGCAATCACCATTTTTGTACATAGGTGCACCCAATGTTTCTGTTAGTATGTGCGCATTCGCGGGGGTGGGGGACTTTTTTTGGTATTTTTAAAACTTTTTATTTTACTCAACTTCACTGCTATCACATGGGGAGCTCACAAGCCCCCTATGTGATCACAATGGAGATGACAGGTTCTCTTTAAGGTGACATTAGGGGTCTATTAGAGCCCTAGTGTCACCTTTCCACTTAAATAGCTTTAGCTAGGGAATGTAAATACAGGAGGCAGTGGCTGGGAGCATTAGCCAGCCTTGTATTGGCTATTTCAAATTGCAATAGCAGGCTGGCTATTGTACCACCCACTGCCTGCTGCCAATCAGCAGAGGGACCTGAAGGAAAACGTTTTTGTTCAGGTCCCTCCTCTGCTGATTGACAGCAGGCAGTGGGTGGGTACAAAAGCCAGCCTGCTATTGCAATTTGAAATAGCCAATACAATGCTGGCTAATGCTCCCAGCCACTGGTTGGGAGACTTGTCGCCGGCTTTTTTCTGTCAGTGACTCCCATCAGAAGGCATGGGGGACACAGCGAGGGCACAGTCACAGGCTGACCGTGGTCTCTCCTCCCCACTGGGTGCTGTCTGTAGCAGTCTGTGTCCCCTACTATACCCGCTGCCTCCACCAATACAGGCAGGGGAGAGCAGTGGGGATCAGAAGGAACACAGACCACAGTATGCAACAGGCTCCAAGTAGGGAGAAGGGGGGAAGCAGGGCAGATACAGCGGCGGGGCGGCCCCTCCTCCCCGCTGGGCACTGGCTGCAGGGGTCTGTGTCCCAGCGGGGAGGAGAGAAGCAGATTCACATTATAGATCATCAATTAGTTGTTGCAGCCCTACAATAGTCAGGATCGCTTCTCAGCATGAAGCTTAGCCCCACCCACACTATATTACATTCAACTGCAAGCTTATGATGGATGTTTTATTACAGGAGTGCATTGAACAATGTACTCCTGAATCATTAGGAAACTAAAAATACCAAAATATGTGCATCCTATAGTATTTTTTTTCAATCCCCATATAAATTCTTAATTCTTCCATAGCCTTGAGCTATGCTCCATAGCAGAGCATCACTCACTTGTGCAACATGCATCACACCTGGATGAGCAGGTACACAGCAGAAGTACACAGACTAACGACATTACTATAATACCTGCACTCTTCCCCGCAGTCTAGAGGGCAGGCAATTTAACCTAGCACTGCATCTACATACACTGTAGGATTCAGCCCCTTTTCCAGTTTTCTTATTTTTCCAAACTGTCTATCCTGCTTAGCAACCTCCCTGGAAACAGGACAAGAAGCGGATTGTTAACCACTTGAAGACCAGGTGTTTACACCCCCTTCCTGTCCAGGCTATTTTTCAGTATTCAGCACTGCAGTACTTTGACTGACATTTATTAAGTCATGCAATGCCGTACTGAAATAGATTTTATACCATTTTCTTGGGACAGATAGAGCTTTATTTTGGTGGTATTTAATCACCACTGAGGTTTATATTTTTTTTACTATGTAATGAAAAAAAGTACAGAAAATTTTTTTTTGCCTATGAAATATTTTTTATTACCCACATTTTTGTTAAAATCTAAAAGATGGGGTCACGTGAGGTAAATAGACACCAAACATGTCTAGCTTTAAAACTGCGTGTGTCCACAAAAATCGCAGAAGAGATGTAATATACATCAGTTCCTGCATTCATAGTACGGGGAGGAGATCAGAGGGAGATTGTGTACTGATCTCTGGTGACAGAGTAGCCGTGCAGGCACAGAGGAGCTGGGGATCGGCAGGCACATGCATAATATACAAGCAATCCAGCGACTCTACAGCTGCTGGACCGCTTGTGTGTCGCTGGCTGTTTACAATTTAAGCAGTTTTCCCGAGAGCGGGACAGGCGAGGATTTCTAAAAACGCTCGCTCACATCCAAGAAGCTCCCGGCCGGACATTTAATTACAACAGTCGGCCGGGAAGCGATTAAAGGTGCGACACATGCATGTCATTATTCAGTTCCTTTCAGACAAGTGGCTTCAAGCAAGCCTAATAGAGACTGACTATACATCCTAACAGTGTGACCACTAACCATGCCTTTGAAAAGTGTCTTATTTCTAACTGGTGGCTGCTATGGGCCAACACAGACAGGGATCTCGAGATTTTTTTTTTCTTGACTACATTACAATGGGACTGTGTTTATGTGACTTCTAAATTATAACCAAAAAAAGAACACTCTGGATTTACTCACCATCATTCACAACTATTTTTGTGCCAGGAGACTAGCATGTTTTTTTTGTACGACTACCTACCTTTATCTGCAACTGATGCAATGCCAAAGTCCATATCCATTCTTTGTGAGACATCATGAAATGCAAAAATGTACCCTAGTATTGTAGTATTTCAAAGAACTGATTGCTGGAGTGGACAACATAGAAAATCACTACTTACTTGTATCATTTGGTTCTGATGATCTAGTACTCCTATTTCTTGTGTTTTTTGTAACCTTGGCTTCAGCAGAAAGTCCAACCTTCCCATTTGGTGTACTCGTCTTCCACCTTAACACATCATTTTTTACAATGGAATCCATAGGAATTTTACTATAAGAAGAGCCATAGAAGTTCTTAGTACTTAAACCTTTGTTGACAGGAGTTTCTACAGTTGCATTTTGATGAATTGAAGGCCGAGATAGGGAAGCAGGTGATTCAGATAAGGAGGTGTTTTGCCTGTAAAGTCTTTGTGTACCTACACAACTTTGGCATTTTGTTTTGCTCCTATTGTCTTTACCACAAGATGTACAGCATTGAAAAGGCTCATTTTGTTCCATGCTCTGTCAGGAGAAAAATTAAATACATAAGAGGACGGTAATTGAAAATGAAGGTAGATTAGGGTGGACTTTTAGTGTGAGAAGAGAAAAACATCCGCCAACAGCTATTTCTTCTACCCCAAGACATCACGAGCCATCATTTCCACATTAGGTTCTTGCTATAACAAAGCAAGCAAACTAGAAATGCTCTGAAAGGAATATCAAGCAGGGCCACTTACGCATGAGTTATGAATGTAGGCAATAGGATAACATCGTTTACAGAAAAAAAAAAAAAAAATACATTTTGCAAGGATCCCAATTAACTAAACCAAGAAAAAAAAAACCATATAAAAATGGAAGCAAACTAAAACACACCTCTGTCTGCGATAAACGCAGCTGAGCAGGAGACATGGGCAAATTGTACTCATTTAAGTTGCTACGCCGTGTCTGTTGTACTTTTCTTCTGGGTTGAGACTCTCCATCAGTATGCAACCTTGTATCCTGAATGCCTGAAAATAAAGAAAAATCTATTACTTCGACAATTCGTAAAATACTTTATGTTTCAATATATTGTGATGGTCAGTTGAGAATACTTAAAGGGGCTTAAACTGAATACTTAAAAAAATGTTTATTCGAATAAAAGGCAATGGCGTGCAGAGTACAGTATATAATCATGTGTGACAAGGGATATTCTCTTAACAGTTGATCTTAACCCCCTTTAGATAAAAATCACATCAGCATGCAACTCTGCATGGTGATATGAAATCAACTTTTACATTTATTAAACATTTTCATTTTACTTACAATTTCTTGTTTTCTACTTCCTGGTCCCCTTTGACAAAAGTGATGAAAAGTGCCCAAATGTTGCATCCCTAGAAGGTTACATCAGCAGAGCATTGCTGGGAAATCTCATCTGTAATCTCAGGAGATCTCAGGGAAAGGCATCCCCTGAGATGATGTGCATGGTCACATATCAAAGTCACATGTGCCAGAGTTCCAGGAAGTTAAGGGAGATATATTAATCTGCCCTTAGTAAAAATGGCTGCTGTTAGAAGAATGGAGAAGAAAAGAGAAACAAGGTATGCAAATAATACAAAGCCTGCAGTTATTTAGAAGTATATGTTTGTAGATTGTCGTTACTAAACATTGCTAAAGGTGCTTTTGTTGTTATTTTGAAGATATGGGTAAAGGTCCGCATTAAGGAAATTTTTGTAAGTATTTTAATACCAGAACTGTACATGAAAAGGTTATTATTTTAAATATTAGTTGAACCTAATACCTGTGCAATTTTAGGCAGCATATCATATAAAATCAAGACCCACTTACCTCTTTTACATTGGGAACAGAGTTTGGTTTTTAGGTGTAGAAAAGGCCCAATGTAAAAGATAAATACGTCTAAGCTTTTGGGCTGGGTTTGACTGTCTGTTTTAAGACTTAGGGCCCCGTTCATAACAGAGAGCAGATTATCACTATCACCTACAGTGGGTATAGCCTTCTGTAATGACAGCTTAGTACAATATACAGTAAGTGCATAGGGGCGTAAAAGGTAAAATAACTGAAATACACTCCAGATTGTGAGGACACTGAGAGGAATTTATCAAAACTGGAGCAGACAAAATCTGGAGGAGTTTCCCAAAGCAATCAATCAGCTTCTCTCTTTAGTTTGTTCAGTTAGAATTTGAGAATGAAAGGGAGAAGCTGATTGGTTGCCGTGCACAGCTGCTCCAGATTTTGTCTGCTCCGGTGTTGATAAATTCCTCCCAATATGTTTTTAAAAGCAGCCATTGCATGCAAACGAACTAGGCACAACTAATTTTATTGATTTAAATTCTTGGTTCTGTTAAGTAATGCTCAGAAATGTAAAAAGTGATTGAGAAAGAAAAAAAGCAATTCTGCTACTTACATTTGTCTGGGTTAAATCTAACAGGCCTAAACCGTATGCTATCGAAGCATATCTAGCTAAAGTTGCTGCAATACCATTTCATCAGTAGAAGGTATTGCTTGTGAAAGAGAAACTATCTGCTCCGTTATTTGTGAGGTGGACCATGTACATACACTGAATGTAGTGATACATCTACAAGGGCAGTCAAAGCACAATCTGACCAAACAGATGTATGTCTACTGTGCAGTGGTGCCCTAAATGTGTATACCTAGGTCAACCTAAAAGTACATATGAATGGCAAGGGAATGGGGAAGATTAAGGCTTTGGTCACTACTTATGCCAAGGGGAACAACAAATGATTGAGCAAGGTCTTCAAATCTGCTCAATGTTTGCCCAAAAAGTGTCTCCTGTTGTCACAATCATGAGATTTGCCATCTCAGGTCTATGGTTTTTTATAGGCCATAATTAACCAGTTTTATAGTGCATGCCTTTTTGCAGAGGGAAGGAAAAAACGGTGCAAAAGAAACTGCTAAATTTGTAGCATTACAAATGAGTAAACTAAACATGAGATTGTAGTCCATCACAGGAGCGAGCTTGGAGCGGTTGCTACTTTACAAAACAGACAAGGACCATGGGGAACAAAAGTAGCCACCACTCCAGAAGGAAGGACAATGTCGGCACCAATTCAGAAATGGTTTGAGGATCTACAGCTCAGTAATACACAATCAGATACATTTTTGTTCATAGTTAAGGTACCTGAATGCATTTTTAAGGATTGAACTCCTGAGGTTACTGTCACTTTAATATTGCAGTGGGATTTGCAGGCCAGCAGACACGTGGCCATTAAACTAGAAAAAATAAAAATATACATTAGACTGGGACTGAATCACTGTCCACTTTGAATATTAACAGTTGCAAAAGAGGGAAATTATCTTGCAGAGTTACTTACCTGGTCTTTGAGGTACCCTATTAGCATCAGCTTCTACTTTCTGGACATGGGGGGGATATTCTTTCCTTTATAGCAAAACAAAAACATACAGTAAAGTAACAAAAAAGTAAAATCATATTGCATTATACAAACTGTAACCATTTTACATGGTAAAAACTGAAGCACTTCCGGAAATGTTGCAGAATGCAAGCCATACAAGTTCAAAAACAAAGCACTAAGCTTGGCTCAGCAATAGAGGGGAAATGGTGTTTCATGCGTTTGTTTTAAAACCAGAAACGTACCTTTCTCTTCTTTCCAGACTGCTTAAATGTGAAAAAGAAAAACAGTATAAGATATAAAAGCCTATGTTAAAAACCCTGCTCTTCTAACTTCAGAAACAAAGATCTTAACCTAGATTTTGAAACGACTTACAGAACATATTCTAAAGATAATTTAGAATACTCTGCCTCTTATGACTTCTAAACTTTATATGAAAGGAAAAGCTATAATATGCTGTAGACTTTAATGCACACCATTACCTGTCGTCTATAAAATACTGTTATTTGATACAATTCAACGCTCTTAATCTAGATGACTAAAGTGGATATCGTGACCATTCAGGTGCTGGAAGCCAAATGTCAAAACTGATTTTATCTTTGACATTACATTTTGATTAGAACCGGTCACCTTTTTATTGCTGTGTTGACATTTGGGTGATTTTTCTCCACTTGCCGCCTGATGGCAAGCAAAAAAGCAAATGAGGGGATATATCCCCAACGTCAGTCGGCAATAAAATAAATGGTCTAGCAAGAGTGGAGAAAGGTAAAAAACTTTCAGGATTGTATTTCTGTCTGTGACCTATGTGGTACATTTCTCCTCAGCTCAGGTGACGATCATAAGATAGAAAAAAAGTGAAGGGAAATTTCCTCTATGAGGAAAAGAGTATTTAAAACTAAAAGTTTTCCTTGCTCCTTTCTTAAAAAAACAAAAAACTGCAACCTCAACAAAAATAAACAAAAAAATAAAAAAGGGGATCCACAACTAAAGGTGTGTGCACGCATTACAAATCTAGAGAGCTTTTTCAGAAGCAGGTCAGCATAGATATTGCACAGACAAGATAGACAGAAACCACTAGAGGGAGACTCTTGCAAAGCTTGTTTATGATAATTTAAAGCTAGAATTGCCATTTGCAAACTATATCAGGACAACTGTTTATAAAATAAATGCACCTAAAACATTCAAGATCCTAAATAATCTAAATTTTTTATGGGACGTAACTCCAAAACCTCATATTGATTCCTTTAACAACTTATGTTAAAGGCTTTCATAGCAGTAACATTTGTCATCCATTGCCACTTGCAGCGCCTACCTTATGGCATAACTGTTTCACACAGTACAAAAGAAAAATTGACTGCTAAAATATGTGTTTTCAATTTAATGTTTATTTCATTTTTGCAGCCCAATTAGGATAACATCTACTTTATATTTGTTACGTTCCCATTCACATAGCATGACATAATGATTTACAAATTGTGGCTTGCCTTTTTAGATCCTGAAAACTCCAGGACTGAAAAAAAATCTACTTGTTTCTTCCTATTTATGAGGGGGCAGGGGATGTGTCTTTGCCATTAGCCCTGTCTGCGCTGTGCTGGTCAATGTTCATTATCAGTTGTAAACTAGTTGTGCGGGACTGTCTGTCCTAACAAAGCGTTAAAGATCTGAAAGCACTGTATGTTAATTCGCCTAAAAAATGTCAAGACACTAGAAGCTGCCTGTAGTGTCCGATGTATAATCCTGCTCAAAAAAAAAAAAAAGGTAAGATTTTACAAAATATATTTTTATTTTTGCTGAGTGGGAACAAACCTATAGTGGGAATTTTTTAAAACTGACTACAAAAGTGGAAATACACTTTAAATGAAGTCGTCTCAATTTGTATTGCTCACAGTTCAGTCACCTAACTTCCTCAGTGTTTGTTACTACTTATCCTATGTTTCTGTGTGCAGCAGAAACGGAGTTACAAACTTTCCCTCTTCACTCCCGACCATGCTCTGCAAAGGAGACTCCTGGAGACTCCTGATTGACAGCTCTCATCTCACTGTCTGCATTTTCCAGACACAAGCGTGGTCACAGGAATGCAGGAAGCAAGGGAGGGCACTCTCTCACACACTTGTTTTGTGTTGGGAAAGTGCAGAGACAAGAGATAGGATAGCTAAGAGATAAGAGCTGTCAATCTAGAGTGTGTCTCCTTTCTAGAGCGTGGTCGGGAATGAAGACGAGTGAACTGTCAAAGTCTGTATCTCAGTTTGCACTGCACAAGAAACATGGGATAAAAAATAAATAAAAAAAACAACGTAAATTATGGTAGTTAGATGACTGAGCTGAGAAAAATACAAGGCAAGACTTCTTCTTTAAGAAATATTCTCTCAGTCTTATACAATTGTATAGATTTCTACATAACCACATGATAAAAATGTACTAAATTACTATAGATTGTCAAATAACTCCAGTAGATAACAGTCCTTGTAAAGAAAGTTAATAACCTATTATTTTTCTCCACTTGCCACCTGATGGCAAGCAAAAAAGCGAATGAGGGGATATATCACCAACAACGTTAGTCGGCAACAAATAAATGGTCTAGCAAGAGTGGAGAAAGGTAAAAAACTTTCAGGATTGTATTCTCTTAGGAAAGCTTTAAAGGTGTAACAAAGCCATACATTTTCTTTTTAGTGTTGGATGGAATAGGGGGTGGCCTATGCTTGCTGTGTGCACCCTACAAGAGATTTCCCTTTACTTCCTGTCCTTGAGACTCTTGTGAAAGAGTTATTAAGCAACAAGTGCCAATCTTTACAGATTTCTTTTTCCATGCATTGACCTACTAAGGCTCTTTCAGTAAAGCATTTGAGAGGTGTAAAGTGTGCTACCCCTAAAAGGGTAAGTGCACTTTTGCATAATATGCACTTGGTCCTTTTGACAAAGCAACCAACCCTACCCTGCCCTCCAGTCCTAGATATACATTTACCTGAATCCCACAGTCCCCGGGCCTACCTCTATGCATTTTTCTCCAGATGGCCGTGCTTGTGCAATCAATTACCACAGACGTCTACAGGACCATCTTCGAAGACCAGAAACATTAGAGAGAGGGTCCCACAGAACTCTATGGTGATAGACTGCATAGGCAAAGCTAGCAATCAATTACCACAGACGTCTACAGGGCCATCTTCCAAGACAAGAAAGATTAGGGAGAGGGTCCCACTGAACTTTATGGGGATAGACTGCATAAGCAAAGTAGCAGGAAATACATTTTGCCAGGCTGCAGCAATGGGTCTCAACTCAAGTAAGCATACATGGAGTGGGGATTACTACCGATTATACGAAAGGGCATTTCTCCTTTAATGTGTATGTCATGACATCATAGAAAAAAAATGCACTCACCTCCTAAGCCCTGTTGGGACTGACAACACCCAGGTATTTTGTTAAACTACTGAAACTCTCCCTCTCCCGTCATGTCAACAACATAAACCCCCATTATTCTGTAGTCCATGAAAAGAGCTAGGAGGAATAATAAGACTACTTGAGATGACGCATGAAGTGAGGCCAGCTCTGAATTTCTAAAAAATGTTCCACTTATTAGAAAGTCATAAACACTTTTAATAGTACATTTAACACCAAAAGGTAGGAAATAGGAAATTTTCTTCCCGGAGTTCCACTTTGAGGTAGCCAGTACATACTTGTATAGTTTTATTTGGGTTTCTATCCATTGACCTATTGGGGCCCTTTGTATTTACTAAACATAATAAAGATGGTTTTCTGAATGGAGGAGCCGCCGAGCGAGTGACTCTCTGTGGTCACTGTAAGAGTCGGAAAGTTGCAGCTGTACCACAGGGAAATCAAAAGACAGATTGTGGGGGAATTGATCAAACTGGAGTAGACAAAATCTAAAGCAGTTACCTGTAAAACCAATCAGCTTCTCTTTTCAGTTTGTTCAATGAAAACTTGAGCATCTCTTGCAGCCCTCCAGGCGTCACATATGAATTATTACAGGTAACCGCTGACTCAATCTAACTTTTGAAAATAGATTTTTCCTGGAGTTCCACTTTAAATAACTCATGTGGCCCTGCCCCATTAACAAATGTCATGGCACTTCCCCTGTCATATTACTGCAAAGCATTATTGGAATTGTTAAAAGGAAATATCTGTTGCCACAAAAGAGCATAAGGGTAGAAGAATCATATATATATTTCAGCCAATTTGTGTTTTTATGCGTGCTGAATCTACGGAGAAAGGTACATTAGACGTCTAGAACAGACAAGAGGCAGTACACCATTATAACTACTATTTCCAACAGTATCTGCTATTGTAGAAATCATTTTCAGGACTGGCAACAATAATATAAAAAAGAAAATCTGCTCAGAAACAGTTTTCAAAAATAGACACAACCTACCTCTGTGCAGCAGTTTTGACTGTTGGAGTAATACTAGTGTGATGGAAAAGTCTTCCCTGAACAAAACTTCCAGATGCTGGTGCAATGCTTTGTACACCGTCCCTGTCATTAACAAGAAGAAACATTTTATACAAACTTAAACCGTACATTTTACACAAATTCAGAGATTCAAAAAGGTAGCAAACCATTTTATATCTGCACTAGCCAAATGTAGTTACTCTATTTGATGCACAAACCTCATAACTTCCTTTACCTTCCCTGAATGAGTCAAATCCCCCTTTATTGGCATCTCACATGTAACCCCTTCCAGACACTGCAGCTCACAGTGGGAGGGATTCAGGAACAGATGAAGTGCTATCAATCCAGAAAGCAGTGGGCAGGACTAGGTGTGGCCAGGTGCTGATAGACAATCTACAAGCTTGTGACTCAGCAGTGCCAATGCTAATAGCCATATCCCCGAGGCCACAGTTCAACTTTAAACTTGCTAGCTATAATTTTTAGGAGAACAAAGGCTTTGGTACTTTATACTTTACTTGTGTGAAGTCAGCAGCCGCAGCAGCTGTATTTTCATAAGCTAAGGTTTCCTATAAATTACAGTGTTTGAAACAATGAAGCATTTTTTTTTTTATCATGACAACAGCTCAAGAAAAATCTGTGGTCCAAGAAGAATACATATTTTACCAAATGAATGATGCATCTCGTAGAAACAAAATATACAGACATATTTTAAACTTTTCAAAGTACAACTTTTTTTTTAAAGCTTGACTCTGGTCAAAATGTATCTCTCTCATATTGGATAGAGCGAGGAAGAAAGAAAATGTATTTTGTTTGACCCCACTCCAAAGATTCTTCCTAACTTCCTGGGGGGGGTGTCGGCCAGACAGGTTGGCACAAATAGCAGTACAAACAATGTAAGAAATCCCCCCAATAGGGATACAGGTGGCAAGAAAACCCAGAAAGATGCTTATACCTTTGTCTATTCTCAGGGATGTTGAATTTGTATCGTTCGATGCCTAGGACATGCATTTTTTTTCTACATTTAGCCGTAGATCGGGTGAGCAGCCGCTCATTTAGTACAAGTCATCTTAGATCACTTGCATAAAATGAGCAGCGATCTTGACCGCTTGGGAAGTAGTTTTTTTTTTGTGTTCTATCCAAAACAAAATCTTTTGGCTGGAGCTGGGCTTAACTTCCAAATGTATTCTTTTACAAGTAGTAAACACATTTAAAATAAATCAAACAAACATTGCTTGGTGGTGGATGTGTTGGGATGAACTGTGTACAGTAGATGAATGCACATTTACCCCAATTTCTTGCTTCCTCCCAACATGTTCAGTCCAGTCGCATTGCCTCTCAAAGGCCTCAAGTGTAGGTGTTTGCCTTTTCTCTCATAAGTCCTAATAGGGTCCCCAAGAGCTCTCCCTGTTCCTGGTCTAACCTGTCTGGACTGCAAGAAATTAGTAAATTAAATATACACACACACACAATAGATTACTCAGATTATTTGTACACGACACAGCAAAAGGGCCCTTTTGTAGGGCAATTCGACTTTCCCAGGTGAATTTGGTAAAATTAAATTACCCCCTCCGATCAGGCCCCCCTCTCCCCAGCCCCCAGTTATACTTACTTTTGGACGTACACTCCACCCCTTCACCGGTGTGGGTGTACTATCAGTACCCCATACTGCCATGTAGCACAGCCCTGCGCTCTGTGTTTGGAATTTTGCTCGCAAATGGCAGGCACTCATTGGTCAGCAGGGGTCACCTGACCTGGCAACAACCCTTCTCAATGGTCAGAAGGGCTTTTCATTGGTCAGGCCATTGAGTGCTCGCCATTTGCGAGCGAAATTCAAAATACGGAGCACAGGGCTGCACTACACAGCCGTATGGGGTATAAATAGTACACTTGCACTGGTGGAGGGGAAGAGGCGTTTGCCCAAGGTTCAGTATAGCTGGGAGCATATTGGAGGGGGTGATTACATCATTCCACTCTAAGGTGATGGCACTCTAGTGCGGGCCATGTGCAGTTCATATATTTAAAGAGCACTGTAAGATACGATAGATATTTTTTTTTTGTGTTGCTATGAACAAGCTAACAAAACTATTGCGTTTGTAATTCATTAATTTTCCTAAGTAATTTTGTTAGATGCCTACTGGCCACAGAGGCAGCAACCTATGATGGAGGGGCAAAGCTCCAGCTTGCAGATCAAGTTAAACTAACCATACACGGCCTGAATTTCAGCCTATTCCCGGTGAATCAGCCATGGGTGGCCCTCCCAACACCACTCAGCACGACAAATTTTAATTGAAATATAAAAGAAGCTGGGCAGAGAAAAGAAAAGTCTGCCCAACAGTGACTGCCAGAATATAATAGCCGTAGGGGAAATTGATCCAGCTACGCTTCTAAGCATGGTTAAGGGAATCAAGTGATTTCTCTCGTGCAGACACACAAATCTTTACATGTATGACCAGCATTACGATTGCAAGCTGTGTACATATTTGCCTGTCAAAAGATTTGAAAAATAAAGCACATTCTCTTGCAAGCAACACCTTTCCCGTTTTGCTATGTTCTGCAAAGCTAGACATGACATATTTCAGAGTCTGGTTGCCACGGCCCTTTCTCTAGCATGCTCTCTAGACTGCTGGGAAACCAGAACGCACTGGTAAAGTACACATATTCTCCCTTCGGTAACCCACTTAAGTATCTCCCTATCCCCCATCACCGAAAGGCTTACTTAGCAGGCACTTGCACTGCATCACTAACACTGCTGTGACATACCCATCCTTCGTCCAGAGAACACCTAGTATTCATTGAGAAAAATTAAAAGGTGCCCTCTGAATGGCTGCTATACTCCACAAGCAACTATGCTTTACCAGCAGAAGGATGTTGCTCAGCATAGTGACTGTAGCAGTGACCTGGAAGACCCTGATATACACTATAGCAGCAGCGGATACTACAGTGTATTACAGGATCCCCTTTGTGACAAGCTATACAGTTGCAAGAAACTTGGAATGAACTGGTTTTCTGCAGTAAATTTACCATAACATGTTAGCGTATTCTCATGTAAGTCACAAAAGACAAACACAATGAGGGGAATTTATCAAAACTGGAGCAGACAAAATCTGGAGTAGCTGTGCATGATCACCAATCAGCTTCTCTCTGATTTGCATATCTTAACTGAACAAACTGAAGAGAGAAAACGATTGGTTGCTATGGGCAACTGCTACAGATTTTGTCTGCTCCAGTTTTGATAAATTCCCCTCAATGTGCTTAAGCTGATCACACACACAAACAATTCTAATTTTTCTGGTCTTTATTGAACACACCGATTAAACATTCACAGCGCTGGAGGAAAATAAGTGAGCCCATGGAGTTAATAACTGGTCGAACCTCCTTTGGCAACAACGATTTCAAGCAAGTGCTTTCGGCAGCTCTGGATTATATCTGGACAACGTTCAGGAGGAATTTATGACCATTCCTCTTGACATAACTGATTCAACTCAGACACATTTGTAGGATGACTGGTATGAACGGCTCTCTTGAGGTCATTCCACAGCCTCTCCATGGGAGTAAAGGTCTGGGCTCTGACTGGGCCACTCCAACAGGAGCATTTTCTTTTTCTGAACCAGTCTGTGGTGGATTTACTTCGTTGCTTAGGGGTCATTGTCCTGCTGCATCATCCAACTTCCACTAAGCTTCAGCTGGTGGACAGCCACCCTGACATTATCCTGCAGGATATTTTGATAAACTTGTGAATTAATTTTCCTCTCAATGAAGGCAAGTGGTCTAGGCCTTGAGGCAGTGAAGCAAACCCAAATCATGATGTTCTCTCCACCATACCTTACCATTGGCATGATGTTTTGATGTTGGTAAGCTGTACTCTTTTTGCGCCATACATAGTGCTGAGTATTCTTCCTTAATAATTCAACTTTTGTTTCATCAGTCGATAAAACATTTTCCCAGTTGTGTTGCAGTTTGCCAAGGGGAGGTCGTCAAGCCTTTAGCTGTTACTCTTGGGTTCTTCTTTACCTCATTGGAGGATTCTGTGTTGAGTTTTGGGAGTCATCTTGGCTGGGCGCCCACTTCTAGTAAGAGTAGCCACAGTACTAAACTGTCTCTATTTATAGACAATTGGTCTGTCGGCTGATGGATGCCTAAACACTTTTAGATTGATTTGTATCTCTTTCCAGCTTTATGCTGGTTAACTACTCTTGATCGTATGTCTTCAGAGAGCTCTTTTTTGCAAGGCATGGTTCACATCAGTTGATGCTTATGAACAGCAATCTAGAGAGTCTCATCAAAGTATCTCGTAGGGCAGGTTCACACCATTTTCTGGACCAGATCTGGAAAGCACTGCGTTTTTATTGTTTTTTGACGTGTTCAATTTTAGGTCTTGCTGGGGGACCTCTGCAAGACCTACAGATAGCCAGGAAAAGAGCAGCACAATGCTTGCGCATAAGAGACATGAACTTACCAGTTCTTTTCAGAGCTGCTCTAATTATCATAGCCAGGGACAACCTGGGCAGCAATGCCCCTCCACTTGTCCATCTTACTATTATTGTTCTTATATTGCCCATGCCTCAGATTATACAGCTCTAGGCAGGCTTCCACAAGTTCTACAAAGAATTTGGTGTCCACTTCAGCCATCATGGTTCCTATCCTCACAAATCTCTCTCTCCACAGAAGAAAGAAGTCCAGGGGTGATGAGAAAAAAAATGTTGGTCTTTCCCATTGCGTTCCGTTTGACGTGTTTTGTGCGTGTTCCGGACCAGACAAAATGTGACACGCAGTATTTTTTGGGTCTGGAACTGACTGGGATGGTGTGAACTGAGGCCAAAATGAGCATAGGGAAACATTGGGATGCATTTTAGGTCCAGAAACAATCTGGTCTGGTGGTGATCTGGAGGTGGTGTGAATAGGCCCTAAACCACACTTCCAAACTCATTTCAATAACTGGACTCCAGGTGTGCAAGTTACTTTCCTTGAAGTCTATGGGTTCACTTACTTTTTTCTCCAGCACTGTGAATGTTTAATGGGTGTTTTCAATAAAGGCACAAGAAAATTACAATTATTTGTGTTGTATCAGCTTAAGCACATTGTGTTTGTCTATTGTTGTGACTTAGATGAGGATCAGATCACATTTGCTGCAAACTACTGCAGAAAACCAGTTATTTCCAAGGGGTTCACATACCTTTTCTCGCGATATAGATATATATTTTTTTTTTTAGCTGGAGTTTTACTTAAAAATACAAATGAACTGCAGAAAAGTGAGCTAGTAGAAGCAAAACCTTGGCAACTTGCCTTTTGTGCACTAAGCTCTGAGCTAGATCCATCACTTTCTTCAAGGCTGAGCAAGTTTACATCACTATAAATAAGAATACAAAGTAATGAGAATACACATTTTACTGAATTTATTGTACTGTACACAATTTGTCCACATGTTCAGTTACAAATGTCACACGGTGTAAATATTTTGGTTGGTGTTTTATTAGAACAGATTATGGTTTATTTTAGTCCTTGATGCGCAGTATGCATGAAAGCAAAATGGAAAATAATGTGCTAATCAGTCCTGGCCAAACCAAGACAATGTTAGCCAATACATCAAAATATTTCTGTTTCTGCCACCGATTTGAATGAGGTCCATGATTTTTACATTAAACTATACATTACTCATGAATCCTGACATGCACCTGAACCCAGACATATGAACCTACTGTTATCTCACCAGTAAATGTATGAAGCTTCAGAAAATCTTACCAGACACTTGGAAATAACAGATGATTTGCTGTGCTAGGCTGCGACTGTGCAATTCCATGATCATCACATAAATATACTAAATGTAATCATTACAGAATATAAAACTGAAGTTCTAGGCAGAAATAGAACTTAATTCAATTTTTCAATCATTAAAACTCATTACATTTATTTTTACGTACAGATAGCATAGCCATTTGAATATGAGCGAGGGTCGAGTCTGACCAAAACAAGGAATAGAATAGAAGGTGGCTAAAGCTCTTTCCTCCCTCATTTCGAGCACAGACAAGGACATATTGTTACTCTACCTTTAGGGTAGAGTAACCTTGAATTAAAAGGAAAACAAAATCTCATAGCAGATGAAAAAGCGACAGTGTGGAAATCACAGGAAAGGGCAGCCTAAAAAGTACTCTTCTCATATCCATGTCCAGCATAAAAGTTATTTAAAAGGGAGAACTACGAGGCAAGTGAAAATCACTAATTCTCATAGTTTGAGCCGACGTGTGACAATGAAACTGTCGCACGAAAAAAACAAACCACAGCCCCATAAGTCCATGCCTTACACACTGACTAACCATCATTTGGACATGTTTAAAGAGGAACTTTACCCATATCTTTAAAAATTACAACAAAGGCACCTTTGTGACATGTTTAGTAATGAAAATCTACAGATACTTCATCATGTTTAAAGAGGAACTTTACCCATATCTTTAAAAATTACAACAAAGGCACCTTTAGACATGTTTAGTAATAGAAATCTACAGATACTTCAAAGATAATTGCTGGCTTTGTATTCTCTGAATACCTCATTCTTCTCACAGTGGCCATTTTTACTAAGGGCAGATTAATATATCTCCCTTTACTTCCTGGAACTCTGGTACATATGACTGAGACACGTGACCATGCTTATCACCTCAGGGGAGAAAAATGCCTTTCCCAGAGATCTTGTGAGATTACAGATGAGATTTCCTAGAAATGCACTGCTGATATAACCTTCCCAGGATGCAATGCATGGACACATCTACATCATTCAAGCCCAAGAAGACCAGGAAGTGGAAAAAAAGAAATTGTAAGTAAAATAAAGAATTTTTACACTAATGAATGCAAAATGGCTTTGAACCAGCAAGGGATAATTCAAAGGGGGTAAAGGTCCACTTTAAGGAACAGATATTAACAATACATTTTTAATAAGCAATATTCTAAAAGAGATGTTAATAGACATACTGAACAAATTCCTGTTTGAATACTGCAAAAATAACCCTAAATTAACTACATCAAAGTCATGATCTCGTCTCCATTCGAATTAAGCATGCAAAGCAACTGAAGACATAGGAGGCAGACTGATAAAGGAAGAAGTGCTTATAAATAAAATGGCTCGAGTGTCTCCATAATCTCGAGTACGTGTTCCTGTGGCAAGTAAACGCAAGCTTTATTGTATATAAACACATAAAACACAAGGTGCATGAAGGCTCAAGCATTAGCCCTACACAAGGTGCATGAAGGCTCAAGCATTAGCCCTAAAAAAGAAAAACAAACAGATGAATTCAAGCCATGCATTACACACCAGTGCTTCCAAAACCTCAAGCTGAACTCTGGGGAAATGTCAAGGGTAAATGCTTATTTTTGTCTAGGGGAACATTAAAAAGCCATTTTACTTTTCTTAACCCTCGCTCCAACAGCAGCCAGTGCTCTCCCCTTCTCTCCAACTCCCCGAGTTGAATGCAGGACCGACAGTTCTGTATTGTAAGTGAGGGCGCCAAGAGCCCGCCTCACTTACAATACAGGAATGCTGGTCCTTCATTGCACGTGATGACAGCATAGTGTCCTCAACTTTGAGTAGCAAAGGGAAGAGGCCTCAGGGGACCGGCAGCATGTAGAGAAGGAGCCTGCGATACTACTAAGTAATGACTTTCAGTGTCTGATAAGCATTGTCACATGGGCTATAGAAGGCACAGAAGCACACACATGAAGGCCTCATTCACACGGACACTGCTGCATTTAGCACTAAACACATAAGTCATCTAGAATGTATAAACAACTGTTTATGCTGACCAGATCACTTTTTCCTGCGTTTAGATCTTCCTGCTTTAAGCCGCATTTAGAGTTTCTAATCTGATCCTGGACACACAGAAATCTATTTTCTCTAAATGTAGCTAAACTGAATGCAGGTAAATGACAAAGTCTGACTGATGACATTGAAAAGCAATTATATGCTTTTAGAAATGTGATCTACACTTTGTGCCCAATTATTAGGCAAGTTGTATTTGAGAATTAATTTCATTATTGAACTACAGTCCTCTCGGTCAATCCAAAATATTAATAATCCTCACACCTGAATATTTAAGAAAGTAAAAGTGAGGTTTTGGCTTTCTTAAGACATCTATGTGTGCACAATTATTGGGCAACTATATGGAAAATGAAATGTTCCCATCTCACTTGTTTGTTTTCATCTGTTAAAGTGACAATAATAAACAAGCAACTCAGAATTTACACAAAAACATTTGACATTTTCAAAAACAAAAATCAGTGACCAATATAGCCACCATTCTTTTCAATAACAGTCATAAGCCAGGGCTGTATACAGTCTTCACTATGCTCTAATAACTGTCCTTATATTCTGGAAAATAGCAGTCCCCTTACTCTCAATTTGTCCTCAAAAAAACTATAAGCAGAAGAATGCATGAAAAACCTGACACAAGTCAGTGGATACTTTGCCACTTATATTGAAGTACGAATGTTGGTAACTAGGGATGTCCCGATGTGCGCTCCGAGCGGGGTTATCTGGCAGTCTCCGGCCACCTAAATTAGGACCCGGAGACTGCCAGATGACCCCGCTCGGAGCGTCGCCCACCGGAGCAGCAGTGACGCGACGCTCGGCGAGGTAAGTAAGAAGAAAAAAAAAACAAAGCGCAAGCTTCGGCGCTAGGCTTCGGGGCATTTTGACAAAATGCCCTGTATCGGGCCCGATTCCGATGCTAGCATCGGTATCGGGACATCCCTATTGGTAACACATTCCATTTACATACACACAGGTACAGATTGTATGCAGCTTTTCTAAAGCACATTTGCAGATGATTAGAATGATTTCCACATACTAGTAGCTTCCTGAGTGATGCACAGTTCTCACCTTGCCAAATGGCCCACTGCTTCAGCTGCTCTTTGTATTAGGCTGGATTCACACCTCTCCATTCCTATGTGCTGTGTTGATGCACATACATAATACGTGATGTGTCACACATTAAAGTGACACTAAACTCAGGAGACACAATGTCACATTTAGTTTACTGATTTGTAGTGAGGTTGTAGTCTATCACAGGAGCGAGCTTGGACCGGTGGCTACTTTACACCACACACAGGGACCATGGGGAACAAAAGTAGCCACCCTCCAGAAGGAAGGACAGTGCCAGCACCAATTCAGAGATGATTTGGGGGCCTACAAATAAGATACATTATTGTTAATAGTTAAAGGAGAACTATGGGGTTAGGGCTTTTCTCCATAGTTCTCCTTAGGGTAACGGGAGGACACAAACTAGCGTCCTCCCGTTACCCTAAGCTCAGTATACCGCGAGCTACAGCTCGCAGTATACCGAAACACAGCAGCTGAAGCGGATCCCGACAATTATGCCGGGATCCGCCCTGCTGCGCGAGTGACAGCTGCCTCTGCCTATCTAGAGGCAGAGCCAGCTGTATGCACCCCCGTCTGTTCCGCCAGTCAGCGCTGGCGGATCGAAGCGGGGAGGGGGAATCCAGCCCTTCCCCTGTCACGGCAGAGAGCTGTGACAGGATCGAGAAGTGAGCGAGCGCCGGTATGTGTTCGCTGACCTCCCGATCTACTGAGCCGACCTGTGACAGTCTCATTGTCACAGGTCGGCTAGAAATAGGGGGTGAGTGTAAAGCACTCACCTCATAGTTCTCCTTTAAAGGAACTTGAGTGCATTTTTAACATTTAACTTGAGGCAGTACATTTATTTTTAATGGGCTGCCACAGCAAAGGAACAGACCACAAAACAAACATGCAGCACTTTTGCCCTAGCTCTGTACAACAATGCACGATAGTATGTTACCGTGTGTTGTAGTGTACTGCAACACATGTGCTTCGGAGCTGAAAAATGAACACTGCAGTGACCCGCACATTGCCACAATGCACCTGATCGCCAAAATGTTTTTCAGGCTCTAAATGGATGGCAGAGTATGTGTGCATGTCTTCATGCTATTTTTCTTTTTTTTTTAGCATGTCAAATTTTTATTGAGAATATTCAAAAAATACAACATTACACGACAAGCAGGTCTTGTTATGATACATAGACCATATCTCAGTACGCAGACTGAAATCCAGACATGTCATTTGATTATATCCTTAAACTGTAACTGAATAACTAGAATCTCGCAAAAGGTACACAATCTGCTAGGATATTGCGCATCAATTATGTGTATAACAACTGGTAGCAGACCCTATAGCCATGAGGGTCGTTACTGTGGGGAGAAGACCAATTCGATCCCTGAGGGGTATTCGTGGGTGCAACTGGAGGAACACCCGAGGTGGAAAATGGTGGTGTGAACCCCGAATGAGCATAGTTAAGAAAGGGTCAAAGGACATCCAGGGGCCCTAGGGAACGTCTTCATGCTATTATACACTAATATGCTATTCACAAATCAGCCAGCCCAATCAATGCAGTTACATCCCAACAAAATATACAACAGGCTAATCATCAATGTCTGGCAGGTGGGCTGGGGTCTAAATCTGGCCCTACACCTATAGATTATCTGCAGATTTTGTAAGGTCAGATGGAAAGAGTGCAACAGATTCCTCCATCTACACTAAAGTGTGTGGATGGAGGAATCTTCCACTGGGCAGAGCTTCAGTAACTTGCTAGTCGGCCCCACTGGCTGTCAAAATACCTAAACAATCTGATTGGATGCAGGCATTGTGAGGTATTTTGAGAGCCAGCGGGGCCGACTAGCAAGTTAGTGAAGCTTGGCCAAGTGGGAAATTCAGTTTAGCGTAGATGGAGGAATCTGTTGCACTTTTTCCATCTGACCACAGAAAATCTGCAGATAATCTATAGGTGTATGGCCAGCTTTATGGACAGAAATATATTTTACAGCTGATTATCCTGCAAATAACAAGGAGCTGCCCATACTAGCTCTAATTCTATCCTTTTCTCTTCCCAGATCAGATCAATCTGAGATTTCAAGCATTTCCTGGCTACACTGCTAAACCTGATCCTCATCAGATAGTTTAATCAGGCAGTCGGATGCAGCTGCTTATAGCCAGAAAAAGTGTCACAGTGTGTTAGGTCTGGACAGGAAGGTGAAAAGAGGAGGTGTGGATACGCACCACCACCATGGTGACTCCTCAACAAAAATTTTAGAAATTCATGCAATGTAGCAGTATTATTAAAAGGCACAGTCCAACCAAAGCTGGATTCAGTTTTTATAAGATACTGATGAGTTTAATTGCAAAGAAAATTCCTGTATCACCAAAGAGGTGGTGAGATCACTGTGCTGCTTCAGGGGGGCAGAGCAAGGAACACAAACCAGTGTCCTTTGTTGTATATTTTCTTCAGGAGATCTCCCCTGAGAATAGTTACCAATGCAACAACATCATTATTCGTATATAGTAGTGTAGGTAAGAAGACCGCAGGTGGAATATTGCCAAGCATTTCTTACCGATGAATCTGCTCACCCGCCTTTACCATCCTCAATGTACACTGTTCCGTTTCAGCAAAATGCATGTGGGTTACATTCTGCTCTACTGTGTGCACAATGATCTACTAATGTCCCTTTATATAAACCTGTCACAAACCTGGGCAATACTAATAAAGCATATGATGAAATATGTTACCTTCAGTGAAACAAACAGGTCAACACAACCAAGAAATCCAGAACCAAGAGCTCATTCACACCAGTCCATAAGCGGTGAGGTGGTGCCTTACCTTCTTACAAAGCAAAGCACTATTTACCTATTATAATTAACTATTTACTATTGTTTAAATCAAACTTTATTAAAATGCCAAAGTGACATTTCATTAATTTGTTTTCACCACATCTCAGCTTCAGTGTGGTAAGAAGCACTGATGAGGAGAGTCCTCAAGGCACACACAGTACAATCATTTTCTACGTGCCCTTTCAGGTGCTGAAAAACACCAGCCACCACACATGGTGTGAACAAGCCCTAAAAGGAAGCTGAAGCTATATGTAAATCTTGATGGTAAAAGCCAAGATTGGTCCTAACTGGTATTATGTCACTGACAACCTCATTGTCCACCAGGGATTGGGATGGAATGGGATGTATCCAAGTTGAACATTTCCAGGAAAAGTCAAGGTAAGCATATTACTGGAAAGAAAGCGCTGGACCCGCTAGGTTTAACCTATTGGTGTGGCTTACCAAATATGATGTGAAAGAGTCAGTAAGGTGATCTGACTACAGGACAGGCAGCTCCTACATCCCAGGGGATCTCTACTGTGTCCTTGGTTTGTAGTATCAAATGCAGGATTGTGAATTGAAGCTCCACACTCCACTTAATAGTCCAGAGAAATCTTTACACAATATAGGATTGAGAGGACAGTACAGAAATAGCCAATGCATTTCAAAGGCTCATACGAATACCCCCCTTTCATCAAGCCTAAGGAAGGGAGAACATGTATCAGGACTGTGATAGCTTGAAATTGGATACAGTTTTGTCTAATGTTTGAGAATGCATAGACCTCATCAGCAGCTGACTTGGCAGCCATTTGTCTAACTTCCTAGATCACTGAACTATTGGTTGCTTTGACAAATTGAAGTTTTCACCGAAGGTAACCTCCTCTACAATGTTTAGTACATTAGCCTGAATTGCCCATATTAGTGACAGCTTTAATTTAAAGAAGAAGTACCTCGGGCAGTATAAAATATGCAACCCTTGCAGTGGGGCTAAGACCCCCGCCCCTACAAGGGTTAAGGGCTTATTTTCATCTAGGGTCTAAAATAACAAAAATACTCACCCGAGCCTCGGAACAAGCTGGGTGCTAGACCAGTCCCTGCAGCCTCTCTCCCCCCTCCACGTGGTCTAAAAACTCATGTGTCCAGTGTTCTGGACATAAGGACGCTGAGGAACATTTCTTTGCCAGCTGTATCCAAGGTTCGGGTGAGTTCACCTTTGTTATTTTAGACCCTAGGTGGAAATGAGCACTTAACCCTAGTAATGTGGGGGTAGCCCCACTGCAAGGGTTAGGTTTTCTACTGCCCAGAGTTCTCCTTTAAAGCTTAACTTAGCCCAATGCTGTAGACACAAGTGATTGTATGCATACAGCCAGCATTCCCATATGTACACCACCTTCATTCACATCTTCTAAGCGGAGGATTTGATGCACATAGAACAGGTTAGTGAAGCAGAGAACACTGTGCAATGCCAACGTGGATTCCGGTGAATGCTAAAATACACTGACATTCTGAGCGGAAAGAAAGATACTGGTCTACAGATATTGGTTACTTTAGCATTACTAGTACTTGGAAGTTTGGGAGCAGTAGATTGTAATACACTGTCATACAAAGACAACAAATACACCCGGAGCAGATAGAAAAATGGCAAAGAAAAGTGAAATGGGAAACACTACGTTATTTTCCAATGTGCCGTCAAAATGGAATGCATAAGCCACAGAACTGTACTTACTCTTTTTCAACATCACCATCACTTTCGTCCACGCTTTCATAACTCCAGTTATTTCTAAAACCTGAATCTTTCTTGGACTCTGATCTGCCCAAAGCTAAAACAAAGCAGAGCCAGTCCGTATCAGACAATGCAAGTACAGTTCTAATTGCCAATAAACTAAGACACTAAAGTAAAAAGCAGTTTATAGCTCATTTATAGCACTTCCACATGCTTTGGAGAACCCCAGGCAACAGTAAGACCTTCCTTTTAGTAGCGAATATATTATCTCAAAAATAATTTTTTAATTATGACAAGTTGAATGTGCAGTTATTTGCCTATACCGAGCAGTTCATTTTACAGTAGGGACCCTTTAATTACCTTCTACTCCCATCTCTACCACCCTGATCCACTGCCAGAGCACCCCAAAGTGCTTATCAAATTCAGAGTTAGATAAATCCCACATGTCAACGCCTGACCACTCAGATGCTGAACAACAGGGATGTGGGGGTATCATGTGACACCCCATACTAAAAAGCAGGGATGCACCTATACCGGTATTTCGGTATCGAGTACCAATATTTTTTTTGGGGTATTCGCCGATATCGAGTACCGGAAGTACCATTAAGAAAGCCAAGTAGCATGTAATGACCCACCACCCGGCTTCCTGATTAGCAGGGATGCCGGATGGCGTGTAAAGACTCATCACCCGGCTTCCCGATTAGCAAGGAAGCCCTTCCCCATGCTTCTCGAAAAGCTGGCTCTACGCTTCCTTGTCATGAGGTGACGAGGGAGCATGAAGCCAGCTTCCCGGTCAATCAGAAAGCCGGGCGCCGCGTCATTACACGGTGCCCGGCATCTTGATTGGCCAGGAAGCCGGCTCCATGCTCTCTCGGCTTCCCAATACAGGAAGTTTCGGGCTAGGCATAGGAGCAAGTGGAAGGCAGGGGAAACCTCTGTCTAGAATAGCCAAGATACAAGTCTGATCAAATGGGACTGTCACTTAAATAACAGTGGTAACAAATAAGTAGATATGAACCACTCACCCATTCCACTGTTCATGCCACCGATCACTGGTGTTTGGCAGAGAAAACATTGAAGACACTTCTTAAAGTGACATTAAACCCTCAGATTTTTTTACATAAACCAATACTGTAATGTGCGCCTTACTGTAATCCATGGTAGTGTCCCTTCTCTTTCCTGCTCTTCCTTTTAAATCCTTTTAAATCCTCATGTCTTCTCATGCTTGGGGAGAACTTCCCTTTGCAGCTCAGGGCCTCTTCCTGTAGTGCTGGCTCAGGTTGTGAACCTACACACAGACACCGTGTATCCATTCCTGAGACAAGGCAGTCTGTTGCAAAACAGAAGTTCTGCCCAGCATGAGAAAAGATACGGATTTAAAAGGAAGAGCAGCAAAGAGAAGGGAAACAGCCATGGATTACAGTAAGGCACATTACAGTATTGTTTTATGTTAAAAAATCTGAGGGTTTAATGTCACTTTAATCCAAATGCACAAGGAGTGTGAAATGTCAGGCCCCTTCTGTGCATGGCAGTGCCTCCTGACAACCCCTACATCAACACTTCTTGTAAAGGTCAGCAGGAGAAACCACAGTGTGCAGAAGACAGACCGGCAATTTGACTCTGCCGGAAGGGTTGGATTTTGAAGAGTCTTCCAGGGACTTATTAAGAAACAATCAGCAACATGTGCAGTGGGAGTATTAAATATTTTCTCCGCAGGGGGGTACATTTTTTACCACTTTTATTTCAAGGCTGAACAAATCCCAGGAGCCAGGCAGCCAATGCTCAAAAAAAATTACGGCTGGTGCCCAACATTTGAGGTTTTCTCTAGTAGTCAATGGAGCCGGCTCCTAAAAACTCCTGATGGCTCCTGGATTGGACGGAGTGGCTCCTGAATTCTATATTAATGTAACCACTCCTGGTTTAATTATATGTGATCCATGTTTATATAAAGGTCTACCTATTATAAGAAAAATATAAGGGCTGGCATTATGAAAGTCCCAGTTGCCTGTCTGGATCTGGTTTCAATACATCCGAGAGACAGACCAGGAAAAAGAATGCTGAAGAAGAGGAAGTATTGAAGTCAAAACACCAGACCAACAGCCAAGCACCTAGCATTTTCATAAGAACAGTTCAGAAATTAAAGCCTTCAAATATTTATCATGACACATATTCTTTATAGGGTCAGTAAACTCCATACTGAGATTTCCATTTCTGGTATACGCTGGCCGGGTGTATTAAAAGCATCTTACATCGAGGATTTTCCCAACAGCTGAAATTTCAGCATCAATGTGACAGTGAGAGGACCTGCATTTGATGAAATGGAAAAGAAAGGGTAAAAGGGGATAAATGACACAAATCATATATCTGGTCTCCTCAACCTGCAGATCTGACACTGCTGATACGTTTTTCTTTTTTAATGGCAGTTAAATCAATATACAGCCAGGGAAAAAAATATTTCGACAGAAAAGGGAATGACTGGCGCCCAGTGGTACAGAGATTGTGCAGGATTTCTATTTCAGACGCCGAAAAAGGTTTCAGGCTTTAAAAAGACAATAGAATCATAGTTTAGTTAAAATGACACTAAACTCAGGAGCTAAATCTTACAAATGTGTTCAGGTACCTTAACTAGTAACAAAAATGTATCTTATTTGTGTATCACTCAGCTGTAGATCCTCAAATCATCTCTGAATTGATGCTGACACTACTTTTGTTCCCCATGGCCCCTGTGTGTGTTGTAAAGTAGTCACCACTCCAAATTCACTCCTGTGATGGACTACAAGCTCAATGCAAATTAGTAAAGTAAACATGAGATTGTAGTCCATCACGGAAGAGAGTTTGGAGCGGTGGCTGCTTCACAACACACACTTAAAAGTAGTCACCCTCTAGAAGGAAGGACAGTGTCAGCACCAATTCAGAGATGAATTGAGGCTCTACAGCCGAGTAATACACAATTAAGGTTCAGTATTGGTAATAGTGTAGAGCTGCAACAGTTATTCGATTAAGTCGATTAAAATCGACGATGGAAAACGTTGTCAACGTTTTCGATTGTCGATTCATCGGCTAAAATTCAAATTTCCCGCTCGCCGCTTACGCCACGTCGTTTAAGCCGCTCGCGCCTACGCCGGTATACCCGCTCACGCGACGCCGCTTACGCCACGCACACGCTGAGGACATGTGTCTGGCCCTCTCCTCCCGGTGAGCTGCCCGATTCGCCGCTGCCCGCCGACATGATCAACGCCGCTGCCCGCCGACAACACCAAGGTAAGTGGAGATCGGCCGGGAGCTTTTTAATGCTGCCTGTGTGTGTTT
>NW_017306636.1:954910-958314 GCF_000935625.1 Nanorana parkeri | reverse complement strand
GACCTGTTTTAGCGGCACACTGTAGAACACCAGCAGCTATAGAGGAACAACAAATCCCAGCAATAATATATTAAACACCCTGTATAATGTATTATTGCTGGGATTTGGTGTTCCTCTATAACTGGTCAGTGGTAATCTGCATTGCGCAGTATAATCATTATACAGCGCACTGCAGAATACCACCAGCTATAGAGGACTACAAATCCTAGCAATAGTACATTATAGTATAATGTACTATTGCTACATTCCTCTATAGCTGCTGGTATTCTGTACTGCGCCGCTGTATAATGTACTATATTGCACACTACACTCTTTTTTTACTTCCACCGCGCCAAGCTTGCTCCCGTGATGGACTACAATCTCAATAGAAACTAGTAGTCCATCACTGGAGCCTTTTTTTTTTTAATCCGATTAATCGATTAATCGAACTTAATAATCGGCTAACTAATCGATTATGAAAATAATCGTTAGCTGCAGCCCTATAATAGTGATGCCTGGTTCACACCTAGGCGTATTGCATATGCGCATCTGTCGCGCGTTTTTTTACCGCGATTCGCGGTAAAAAAAATTGTGCGACAAACGCGCGTTTCCGAGGGCTACTTGGCTGTATCCCAATGGAAATGCGCAACAAAAACGGCCAAAGTAGTACATGTACCTTTTCAGGCGTGGGCCGTTTTGTAGCGTTAGGGACGGGCTGAAATACGCCAAGGTGTGAACCAGACCCATTGAATACAATGGGATTTAGATGTTTGAGCGTTTTGTAGAGCGTTCGTTGTGCGTAGAACGCGCTACAAAACGTTCAGGTGTGAACGAGGCCTTAGGGTACTTGAATGCATTTTTATGCTTTAACTTCTGAGTTTAGTGTCACTTTAAATGTGTATTCCACAAACAACACAAAAACTAAAATAAATAAAAACAAATGTTATGTCAAGCAATCAAATCAAGAAGCAGATGTTTTTCTTATTAATTGTTTTCCTTTACTAAGTAATGATTCATTGAAATAAAAAGAAAATCTCTAATCAATTCCACAGGGGAACTGAAAAGAAATGAAAAGAACTGTCGTTACTGCACCAATGGTGACTTTCTATCTTATGTCCCACTCTTATGGGGGACCCAGGACCACTGCAAATGAGCTCAGGATGGAGAGCGGGGAGCAGAGTGAAGAACGTCCGTTCTCTGCTCTGCTCTCTGTAATTACAGCGCCACTTGTCAAACTGCATAGATCTGTTCTGTGTTGGAGGTGACAGGTTCCATAAAGAGAACCTGTCACCCCCACACTATCACATCACATAGGGGCATGTAAGCCCCTGTGTGATAGTAATAAAATTAAGGGAAGGAAAAAAAAAAAAAAAGGAAAAAAAAAATTACAAAAATCGATTTTTTTTTTTTTTAAACCCTGCCACCCCCACCATCGTGCATGCAAATAAATGCATGCGTAGGACATTATGTGTGTGCGTTGAGTGCTGCCACCATTCCACTGTGTGCCATATTGCGGTAACCAAGCAGCAGCGCTCTCTAACATGCACAATGTGTATTAAAGGGTAAGTTCAGTTTCCCAGGTAATTAGGGAAAATAGAATTACCCGCTCAATGACCCAAATCTGGCCCCATCTCTTCCCCCGGCTATACTCATCTTTTGGGGAACAGTTCTTTCCCTCTGCCAGTACGAGTGTATTATCTCTACCCTGTACTGCTTTCCAGCGCAACCCTGCACTACGCATTTGGAATTTCACTCGCATATTGCGAGCACTCTTGGTGAGTGCGGTCAGGTGACTGCGCTGAGCAATGAGAAGTGCTATTTAGCACGGTTTTGATTAAAACTATTTTTTTTGTATCAGGACAAGTAGATTGTCATGAGACAAGATCGGGCCCCTGCTTTTAGCCCTTGAACAAGTAGTTTTGGTTTTTTTTTATTACCCACACCCCTGGGCACCCAAAGTGTCCCTAACATTTACTATGCTAAGTATACAGGCTCTATTGCTTAACGTATATGTAGAGCCCCAAAAATGTTCTTTGTAGTTTTGGAAAGCACAGGGAATGGTGAAGACCCCAGAATAAGAGGAACTAAGAGGAGATCTCTCCAAAGTCAGAGGAGATTCCCTCAGACAACTGTCACCAGAACTGGTCTTCCTATTGAGAGATTTCCCTCTCCTTCTGTTTCTGTGACAACTCAAACATTGTGGATTTCCCATCACTTTCTGTACTAAAGACAATGACCAGGACCAACAGTGAGGATGAATCTCCTCAGCAGGGCCAAAGACAGCATTAAATACCAGACCGGGGTTCTAATCCTTTCTGGCACTATACAGAACCGAAAAAGAAAACCCTTTGGTTTTATATACACTTAAAAAAGAGATTGGGGAGAATTTACTAAACCAGAGCAGACAGAATCTGGAGCAGCTGTCCATAGTAATGTCTGCTTATAGATAGATAGATACTAATTGGTTTCCATGCACAGCTGCTGCAGTCTTAGTAAATTTCCCTCAGTGTCACCTTATCCACCAGTGTCTCTGGAAAAGGCATCCCTGACCCCCTTATACTTCCCTTACCTGTGCTTCCTTGTAGCCCCCTTGCCCCTCTGCAGCCATCAGATCGGCTGTTTGAGTGATTCTGGGAAACGGTGACACCACTCCACCAGTCATGTAAACAGTTCTCAGCCCTAGCAACAGTCACAAGCTCCTTCATACCTGAAATAGTGGTATGCATGCATGGGCTAGTGGTTCTCGGGGCATGGGGTGCCTCTGCAGAGGAACAAGGAGTATTTGAGACTATATGGGGGTGAAGGGGGGGAGCATGCTCAGAGACACTGTCACTTGTAGGAACTGGTAATAATGGGCACTTATGGAAACAATGGAGGGAATTGAAAATGAAAGAGAGAAGCTGATCGGTTGCCATGGACAACTGCTCTAGATTCTGTCTGCTCCAGTTTTGATACTTGTTACATGGTTTACAATGAAAATGTATGGGCCCTGTGAGTCTGCTTACAAAAAATTGCTTTGCAAGTATAAACAAAAGTGCTTCAACATGCAAAAGCACATGTAAATATGTATGACGGCATGTTCAGAAAGGAGAATGGGATAAAGAGCCATAAGTGCAATATGAGATGTGCACGTGTTCATGTTATAGTATGTTGGCTTTCATGAAACATGCTATACTGCAGAAACATACACTGCCGGACACTTCTTCCACTAAATTTAAATGTTTACCTCCAGTAGGAGCGTGCAGTAAGCCTGTACCACTGATAACTATTACTCATGCAGACAGGGCACGTGGACCATCGGCCCGGCCACACAACACATGGACCACCAGCCCATGTGGACCATCGGCTCACGCAGACAGGACACATGGAGCGCCAGCATGCGCAGACAGGACATGTGGACCGCCCAGGCAGGACACAGGAACACA
>NW_017306636.1:920815-953487 GCF_000935625.1 Nanorana parkeri | reverse complement strand
GCGACGGCTCGCGCACCCAGGGCACGCGCACCCAGGGCACGCGCAGCGACGGCCCGCGCACCCAGGACACGCGTAGCGACGGCCCGCGCACCCAGGACACGCGTAGCGACGGCCCGCGCACCCAGGACATGTATGCATACTACTGGTAGAAGCAGCAAGCTCAAGAACTAAGCATTGCTTTGCAGCCCTCACAAGCCTAGAGCCCTGTATTATTATAAGAGGAGAATTGCACCCAACAATATACTATTGTACAATACACAGAGGTGCAGCTCCTGACTACCGATCTGCAGGAAAAACGGGACAGCAATGCTACCAGACACACACTGCTTCTGGTACATGGGGGTCTCCAGACACAATACTGAACACAAGCAGCACAAGCCAGACTCTCACCATCCAGAAAGCGGCTCTGCCCGCCGCCCGCCATCTTCCAGCTTACTCCATGGCCGTCAAGAAGAAGAGCTTCAGCGGAGAATCCCGAACACGGCGGCTCTGGAGACAGAGTGAGAGCAGTCAGTCAGGGAGATACCTGTCACATAGGCCTCAACCGGGAGAAAATCCAGGAGGCCGCAGCTAGAGTGATAGGAGGAGCCTGACACACATACACAAGCCGAGAGGAGGGGGATGAGGGCAGCCTCGGGGGGATCGCTTAGTCTACAGCGCGGGCTATACACAGCACAGCGTTCTGGTGTACTGAATGGGGAGCACAGCGCCACCTGTGTCTGGGAGGCTCACATTGCAAATGTACAGTAGAGACCAGTGATAGCAAACCTGTATGAGCCCCAGTGCCCAAAGTGGATCACTAAACCAACTTATGTGTCTCAAAGTGCCAACCCTGCACTTAGACCAGAATACTGATGATTTATTTTAGAAAAACGCTCCATACGACTGTCTGAACTAATTATGTGCTTAGATTTTAGAAGAAAAATACAATACAAGAGTTTTTAACTACACTACATTGACATGTACCTTTGTACTGTGCTAATTAGTGGCATGTTCCATTGCAGTGTGCTACTAAGGTACGTCATGCAGCACAATGCAAGGGAACAGTCTCTCTACAGCTTGGAGTCAGTGGTGGAGCACCAGGGCCCAGTTGCAGCTGTGAACGCTGTGACCCGGTTAGTTCAGCCACTGACTCCAACCTGTAAAATAACTAATCTCAGCAATATATTATATAACAATGCAGAATACCACCAACTATACAGGACTACAAATCCCAACAATACAATATACAGCAATGCAGAATACCACCAACTATATAGGACTACATATCCTAGCAATACAATATACAGCAATGCAGAATACCACCAACTATATAGGACTACATATCCTAGAAATACAATATACAGCAATGCAGAATACCACTAACTATAGAGGACAACAAATCCCAGCAATACATTTAACAGAAATGCAGAATATTACCAACTATAGAGGACTACATATCCCAGGAATACATTATACAGCAATGCAGAATAACACCAATTGTAGGGGACAACAAATCCCAGCAATACATTATACAACAATGCAGAATATTACAAACTTTAGAAGACTATATATCTCAGCAATACATTATACAGCAATGCAGAATAAAACCAACTATAGTGGACAACAAATCCCAGCAATACATTTAACAGCAATGCAAAATAATATAAGGCTGCATACTCTGTGTTGCTGCGGGGTGGCGGCCCAATGTCTCCAGGGTCTCTGGAGGGCTGTGTGGGCTCTCAGGTGAGCTGTGTAGGCTTTCAGGGGTGCTGTACAGTTCTCAGATGGGCTCTGCGGGCTCTCAGGTGGGCTGTATAGTCTCTAAGGTTGGCTGTTCAGGCTCTCGGGGGCTGTGCGGCTCTCAGGGAGGGCTGTACGACTCTCAGGGGGGCTGTCCAGCTTTAAAGGGGGGCTGTGCGGCTCTCAGGGGGAGCTGTGCCGCTCTCATGGGGCTGTGTTTTTCTTAGAGGGGCTGTACAGCTCTCCAAGGGGGCTGTGCAGCTTTCAGGGGGCTGTGCGGGTTTTAGGGGAGCAGTGGCGACTCTAGGAACAATATATAGGGGGGCACATAAGATACCACAGTCAAATCTGGGGGGGCACTAATATTTTTCATTGCATGTCGCAACCGCAGGGCGCCGAGAGCTAATTTAATTGCGGATGGCATCTGCGCCCTGCAGTTCAGACATGTAGTCCATCGCTGCCCACAATCCTGAATACCGCAACCGCCGACGCCATCCGCACTTAAACCAGCTCTCAGCGCCCAGTAGGTGCGGAACACAGCAGGGGCTGACTGGCAACTTTTAGCCCAGGGGCAAGTACAACCCAGAGGCCCATGGTGCAGCTACTTGGCCCCCTCCCGCTCTGCCTCTTACCCCACCTTCTCACTGCCCCTGCCTGTCACTTTTGCCATCCATGTAACAGTAGTGTGAATGGTCGGGTGATGTGAGGACTCCTAGTAAGTCCATGAAAGGGGGGGTGGTGCTCTCCTCCCACTGGGCTCCCTACATAGTTCTGGGCTTTCTCCGCTCTATGTCTGGTACATAGGCACTCTCGCTCACTGTAGACCGCCACTGGCTGTCAGGCATGTTAGAGGGTAGCCCGCTGGGGCCTCTTGAGGACCCCCTCAAGGAGCGAGCGGTCACCCGATTAAAGAGCTGCATCTGTAGCGGTGCAGGTGGCGGAGGGAGGGAGCCACTGCACCTGCGGCCGGGTCCTTCATTTAGCCAGGTCAGTCCACCCCTGGATCCGCCACTCAGGGCAGGTGCAAGGATTTTTGCCTACACAGGCGAAGGTGGATTTTTGCGCCCCCCCCCTTAGTCGGCTGCCTATGCCTATACATCCTTGCGCTAGCACTAGCCTGGACTTGCGGCTCTCAGGGGGGCTGTGCAGCTCTTATGGGGCTGTGTGGCTCTCAGGGGGGATTTGTGGCTCTTAGGGGGGCTGTGCGGCTCTCAGCGGAGGGGGGGGTTTAAGGCTCTCAGGGGTCTGTACAGCTCTCAGACAGGGCTGTGCGGCTCTCAGGGGGGCTGGGTGGCTCTCAGGGGGACTGTGTGGCTCTCAGGTGAGGGGGGGTTGTACGGCTCTCCTGGAGGGCTGCTGCTGCTCAATAGATTTGACTATCCCTGGATTGCCTCAATATGCGATCTGGGCAGGTCACAATCAGGCAGCGGCGGCTTCTAAACAGGCATATTAGATGGCCGCTCGCTGGGGCCTCTCGGGGTCCTAGGGAGGAGGAAGCGGCTGTCTAATATGGCTGTTTAGAGGCCACCGCTGTCTGATTGTGACCTGCCCGGATGGTCGGATCTATTTTCAGAGGTGGTCCCTGAACCTGGGCTCGTGTGCCAGAGAGAGGGCCCTGCGTGCCCTCCCTGGCACGCGTGCCATAGGTTTGCCACCACTAGTATAGGCTTCCCTCTCCCTCTATCACAGCATTCCAGTGCTGAAACTGACGAGGTCACTGCATGTTCCCAGCTCCAGCCATAACCTGTATCAGGCCACTCACTGCTCATGTTATGGACTGCATTTTTTGTCTGGGCTGCTGTACATGGTTCAGTGTCTCCCATTCAGCCACAGATAATTGATTCCTTCATCTATATTTAACAGAGTGGATGGAGGAATCCCCAGTGCCAGCTATTTTATTCGCAGACACGACTGCGGCGGCTGCTAAATACCTGAACTGCGCATGCATCTGATTGGCTGCAATCATTGTTTAGTCGAAAATTTCCAGACCAACACTGTCCACAGAATACCATTACAAACCATAGATGAACTTTGTATGGGGGTGCCAAAACACAGCCATGATGAGATGATGAGTGGCCCGATCTTCAACGCGCTTTGCACACGCTTCCTTAGGCTACTCTGTATGGTCTGGTGAGGCGGTGATCAGGGCATTCAGCGTGGTGACATGGAGCTGATGGTTTAACGGTTTATATGCGGCTTTATATGGAAGAACCCCTCCTTAAAGTGATTACATGAGCATGATCTTTTTTTTTTAATTGAGTGAGGAAAGGTTAGACCTGCTGTCAAGAAGGGGAGGTTCCCTATTCAGTTTGTACTGGTGACCATTGTCACCAAGAAAGAAAATGACAGGAAATCCAAAATTCCCCGTTATGGGGACAACTTCCTATAAAGAGGTTTCCACTAATGTCCTGTTGCATCTCTGGCATAGGAACTGGAGGGTAGACATGTGCGATTTGTTTTGTACCAAATTGTAATTCGGACGAATTTTCTGAAATTTGTACATTCGGATGCATTTGAATACGTACAGATCTTAATTTACGATAACAAAAATTTTGGATGAATCCGAGTTTCTTTCCCGAATGAAGTTTTATTGTGTTAAGCATCAACTTTTTTTTTAAAAATCCAAGTGCGGCAAAGCACCCTCCCCATGTCGAACGCATGTGGCCTGGTATGGCGCATTTCCTGCCTTGCCAGGCCAGTGCCCGGATTAAGGGTCTGGTTTGGAATTTAAAGGGGACCCCACATTTTTTCCCTTTTATTTTCCTGTTTTGGCGTTGGGGTCCCCCTTATAATTCCTACCAGGGTCTAGTATGACTTTTGGGGGGAACCCCACACCTTTTTTTTTTACATTGGAGGTCCTCCCTAACATTCCTACCAGACCTAAAGGGTCTGGTATCAATTGGGGGGGAACCTCGCGCTTTTTTTTTTTTCTCTTCTGCGGACTGTAAAAAAAAAGAATTTCATTTTTTTCCTTTTGTCTAATGTCACTTTGCTGCAACAAAAATTTGTTTGTACCAAAAATTAGTCCGTACATACTACCGCTAACGAATTTAAAGAAAATTTGGATTTCGTCCAAATCCCGAAAAGAAATTGACTTTCGGACCCAAATTCCGAAAAACTCAATAATGAAAAATCTGAAACAAATCGAAGGGAAACAAATTTCCTCCCCAATGTTACACTGACAGCAAAAAAACAAAAAAGCAAAAGAACAAAAAATAAGCTTACAGGGTTTTTAACCCTTCCCTACTCTATCCATAACTAAAACATACACTTCGAAGGGTATCTATTGTCAAAAACAAAAAATAAGTATGTATTTCGTTATTGAATTTCTAGAAGTTCTATCCCACTTATAATAGTCATATCAATATAGAAGTTTGTAAACTTACCCTTTGAAGATGTTCATAGGATGTACTTCCTCAATGCACTAGCACAATTTTACTCAGCCCTGTGTCACCACTCTAATAAGCCTGCCATCTGAACTACAACTCATACAAATCACACTGAAAAAGGGAAGGCAGCATTCACTACATAACAGGGATTTTTTTCAAGTAAGCTTTGATTGCAATATCAAAAACAACTCTAGTGTGTATTCCTATTACAGTGCTGTGACTTTAAAACTCCTTTAACCACCTCCGGGCCGGCCGTAGTAAAAAAAAGGCCGGCCCTTTTTTTTCCCCAAATTTTCTGTAATTTTTCCTAATTATAGTAAAAAATAAAAACCCCAGTGGTGATTAAATACCACCGAAATAAAGCTCTATCTGTCCCCAAAAAATGGTATAAAATTCATTTCAGTACAGCGCTGCATGACGGAATAAACGTCAGTCAAAGTACCGCAGCGCTGAATACTGAAAAATGGCCTGGCCAGGAAGGCGGTCTAAACACCTGGTCTTGAAGTGGTTAATGCTACATAGAATTTCAGCCCAATTTGATCATTTGTGTGGGTCAGCTTTTTTTACAGAAAAGGATACTAATTCCTCTGGCTTCAAAGAGATTTGTCACCATGTTGGACAACCTATGTAATAACTCCCACTTCTGCTGCTTGCAAGTTCTCCATTCAAGTCAATGTACAAAATAGGTAATTGCCTGATCATCACAATCACTGCTGGTTACCTCTCTTGCTATTCTCAGATTCTTTAAGGTCACCCTGACAAGCACAGCAGGTTTGCCAACTGTCCAAACAAATTACAGTCCCTAAAAATACATGCTAATTGAATAGATGTAAACCCCAAATAGATGACATGTTGTTTCCTAAAGTACGTGCAAATCCCTTACAGTGTATAAGTGTGTTCACACCAGAAGCAACCGCGCTCAACCGCATACCTGCTGGTGTGCGTGTCTCGAACAGTGCAGATAGTCTCGTTCGAGCTGCATTGCACTTTCTTTTTTGTATATTTTTATTTTGTAGAGCTTTATTGAAGTGTCACAAGTGACACTCCATTCCGTTCTATGGGCTTACCACAATGCAATGTGGTTGTATCACATTTCACTGCAGTGCGCTTAAAAAAAGATACTGCATGCCCAAAATGCAGTGGTGTGAACTGAACCCATCTATGGCAGGGCAAAATGCCTTGTCTTGCGTTTGGGCTGTCCTGGAATAAATGGCGCAGCCTAAACGCCGATAGTGTGAACTGGCCCTTTAGGCAACAGTTGGCTTTACATATGTAAACTAGGGATGCACCGATATATCGGCCGCAGAAACATATCGGCCGAAAATGGCACTTTTGGCATTATGCCGAAAGTGCAATTTTCTGGCCGATACAGCGGTGCATCCATTCTTTCTCTCCTCCCTGCTGGGCGCTGCTCTGTGTCCCAGCTTGGAGGAGAGAAACTGTCACAAGCGGCCGAGCGCTGTGAGCAGCCAACGTCTCTCCTCCCCGCTCAGCCTCCTGTCACAGATCAGGAGAGCTGTGTGGGCGGAGACAGCCAGCGCTGTCACAACAGGCTGAGCTCCGCTCGCTCAGCCTCCAGTGACAGCATGCCAGGAAGGAGAGCTGTACAAGCACTCCGTGATCAGTGACCGCTGAGTGTTTTTAATAATTGAGGACAGAGTATGTTAACGATATCCTCAATTATGAATGAATGGGAAGTGATCTACATCACCTCCTGTTCATTCATGATTGTGGTTATAGTAAATACACTATAGCCACATGTTATAAATGAACAGGAACACTCAGTATAGAGCAGTGGTTCTCAACCTGTGTGACCTCAGGACCCACATTTGTCCTTGGTCATTAAGTTGCGACCCAAGACGCACTGCAATGGAATGCACGGCATTGTAGTACTGGGCGTTCGGGTGCAGGCGATCAGACTGTGGGCGGGAGGTGCGTTTGGGGTGTCATTCAAGTTATTGGCAAGGCAACGCACCTTCCACACCAGAACGTGCAGTAGGTGTGATTGCATGCTATGGTGCATTAATTGCATGGGACTGTGGTGATTAACGCACTGTAATATTGTGAACGGACCCTCAAAAACACTAACACACACACCAAAAATGCTTTTTTTTTTAAGCTCCACCCAGTCTCCCTACCTTACAAGAACTGGAGAGGATCCTCGGCTTGGGGTCCAGTGTGAGCTGCTGTGCTGTGACTGAACTCCAGCAATATGTGCATTGATTGTACAGCTCCCTTGCCCACCCTGTAGAGGTGCCGGGAGCCAGAATATGACATCACTCCGGTCCAGGCACCTCTAGATGTCGGAGCTGTAAGCAATGCACACATGGATGGAGCTCCCTATTGGCCATACTTCCAGCCAAGCTCACCTCAAGCTGACACACAGGGCCGAACAGCATTTTTTGAATGGCTGCTTGGCACGAGAACTAACAGTGCTGTACTGGGGGAGGCTCAGGAGTCTCTCACCTAGAAAAGTGGAAGGCATGTGGCGACCCACTGAACATGGGGTCGCGACCCACTTTTGGGTCACGACCCACCAGTTGAGAACCAAGGGTATAGAGGATTCCTGTTCATTTATAACAGGGGAAGCAGAAAAAGAGATATAGGACTCTGTGTCCTCAATCTCTGTTTCTATTTGAAAAGGGAAATATCAGGGGTCTGTTTAGACCCCCAATATTTCCCAGACGCCCCTAAAAGTAAAGTAAAAAATAAAAATATTTAATACAAAATGAATAAATAAATAAAAATAAATTAAAAAGTTTATAAAAATAAATACAAAATTAAATATTTAAAAAATGTGAGAAAGTTAAAATAAAAAACATTATAGTTTCGGCCTAACATTTGTTTTCTATTTTTGTTTCATTTCGGTTTTGACATTTTCATTTTGGGGCACCTCTAAACAGTTGCCACCAGGAGTCTTTTCACAGAGGCCTGCTGCTACCGATGTAAGACATACAGTTAATAACTGCCAATTACCACCCTTTCAATTGGGGATTGAATGCAGTGCCATTGACCTCCAATTCAACAAGGGTTTAGTTTTATATCACTGCCATTGACCACCAACTTGGGGTGGTTTATTAGGCAGGATTATTTTCCCACTGACATCAATGCTGGGGTTTATTTTTGCTCCTATGGACATCAGTGCTGGGGCTTACTTTTGCTCTCACTGACACCAATGCTGGAGGTTATTATTAAGGCCACTGACACTAATACTGGGGTGTCCCTCCTAACTATTTTTAAATGTTGGCAAAGTTGCTATGTATTTATGTAAATGGTAATGCCAGTAAGTTGATCAGAACATGAAAGGCAATCACTTATGTTTTTCTGTCTGTCAATTCTTATTAATCATTTTTTTTTAGGAGATCCCTGAAAACTCATCTCCTCAAGGAAGCATATGCCACCTAAAATCTGAACTTTTATTTTCTCCATCAACTCATTCCCCCACAGTTACTACATTTTGTATAACTTGCCCTTTCCTCTTAGACTGTAAGCTCTGACAAGCAGGACCCTACTAGCCCTCTTGTCTTGAATTGTTTTGTAACTCTACTGTCGCCCTTTTTTTGTAAAGTGCTCTGTAAGCCATTGTTGCTAAATTAATCTATTGAGTAACATCCATAAGAATGGATTGGCTCCAGGGTGGTAGCTGATTGCCATATTTGTAGTAGAGAAGGTTTTTTTACTCCTTTAAAATATAATTGGTTTACGTTTGTTTCTGCCATATGTCTATGTCTTCCACTGGATCTAAAGAAAAGTGATTTCAGATGCAGAACCAGGTGAGTTTCAGGCATTGGGGATTTTTTTTTTAAGAATCATGTTGCAGCAATTTAGGAAAAAAAGTTCTTCCTGCTGCATTTTTGGTGAACTGCCTTGTGTGGTCCTTTCAAGTAAACTGAATGGGACCTTTTGAAACGAGTGCCATTACTAACTTCCATCTGAAAATATTACAGTTTCCCAATGGGTATATTGATTTAAGTCACTCATTCAGTTTTTTTTATTGTTATCATACCGATGTGATAACTATTTGGCATCTGTTTTTTACTTTGAGTAACATCCATAAGAATGGATTGGCTCCAGGGTGGTAGCTGATTGCCATATTTATTTATACCTATTAATTCATTGCATTGTTTTTCACTAATAATTTTTATGTTAGCACAAATAATATGAGATCCTTTATAAACAAAGAGAGAGAGAGCAAAGAGAAATCTTGCTGTTGCCTATAGCATCCAAACGGCTGCCACCTGTCATTTCTTTAATATTGTTTAGAGATACGGGGATTAAGATATAGGAAGTGGAAACCCCAATTGTTGGTATTCCATTCCCCTGGAATTCCAGGTGTGGATTTTGCAATTCTTCTCTAAACCATGTGGTTCCCAAAACAAAGATGGCATTTTGTTAAATTTAGAAATGGATTTGCTTAGTAGTGATGAGCAAAATAGCCTGGGTTCTGTTCACAGTGATGTTCATCGAACCCAGCCAGATATCTGCGTTCGGCAAACGTCCAAGCGCTAGGACACAGAAGGAGGTTAAGCGAACTGGCCAAATCGTTCACCCATTTGGAAAACTGTGAACAGCTTGGGTTTGGATTGAACTGTGGTCAACCCAAACCCGAATCTCATCTCTATTGATTACCAGTGCTAAACTATGCTTTTGCCATGAGTACATTTTGGAAGCCTGGTTTCTGTTTTTTATTGCAGTCTGTGCCTTTATTGGGGGGATTGTCCCTCAATTTTATTTGAAATTGAAATTATTTGAAATGATTCCATATGAAAATTCCCAGTGACACCCATGACTTGAGCAGAGTGTTCTTTCACCAAAGTCACATCCTTGGACACATGAGCCAGAACTGGAGTGTTGTAGAACCTGCTGTTTCTAATAATAATTTGGGGTATAAGGTATATTATTGTACTTAGGGGCCACCCACCACGACTCCCTTATGTTTTACTAGTTTTCTAAACAAGACCCCATTTTTCTTTTAGGTGCCCCACTTTAATTTCCAATTTCGATTGGAGGGTACCTCCTAGAGCAAGAGGAGAGTTAGTGATGAGAAAAATGTCTACATCAATACTGACAAGCAGTTTTTCCATAGTAAATTATGACATTTTTACAACATGCCAAGATTTTTTTTTCTAACACAAATCCCAAAGTTGCATTTTAAACCTGGTACAATTACTTTACAGTAAGAATGCAGTTACTGTGCCAAAAATTCCCGCAATTTAGCCTTTCCTCCCACTAGTACAAGTGATGTTTATCTGTCCCATTCATATGGCACTGCTGCACTACAAGCATGCAAAGTCACAGACATTAAATCCCACTGCAGCACAATGTGATCTTTCAGACGATGCATACTTTCAGACTGTCACTACTCCATACAGACTGTTATTCAAGGATATCAGCCGTAAGAGGGGATTTAAATTCACAGAGCTTGAGCACAATGCCCGGAAAGTTTTGGAAGGCAGTAGCTGTGGCTGTGGTAAGCAGGCATTTAATATAATACGCATGATAGAAAAATATATACTTTTAATGGTAAATTATCCTTCTAATGTAGCTTTTGCACAACATATACAGGGCAACATAGTCACATGATTAGAAAGTGAAAACACCTGTGTGAAAAAAGTCTGATGGAATTAGCCATTCCTCACCGATTTGCTTATTAGTTCCAGACCATTGACTGCACAGTCATAAAGTACAGGGTCGCTTTATTCAGAGAGCAAAGTGGGCATTTGCCCAGGGCTCACTGTCGAGGGGCCCACATGAAGAGGGGAATATTTTCTTTTTACCCTTCGTGATGGTGCTGTGTTGCTGTAACCATCCCGGATCGCCCACGTCATTGCACACATATACTGCTGAGCAGGAAAAATGTCACTATGTATACTATCTTATCCCTGTTGGGTCCGAATTACATTTTGAGCAGCTAATTGACATATCCAAAGTGTTTATGTTGGCACTGTAATAGGAGGTAGCAATTTAGCCCTTTGGCACCAAGACTCTTATTTTTATTGCAGGTTTGGGGGTTTTTTGGATACCCTTTTTGTTTTCTAGCACTGAAGGCTTGCTTATGGCCATAAGCTAGGCTTTACTTTCATTATTATGTATGCATCGTTTACTTATTTACTACTAATAAGATTACCTTATTTCTGTTATATCGCATTGTTCATGTTGTGTGACTTATTTAGGTGAGAGGTAAGGGAGAAGGTGGGTGGAGGAAGGGCACTATAATATTTTTTGCTCAGGGCCCACCAAAGCCATGAATCGTCCCTAATTCAGTAGATTCTGCTTCAATGCCATGGAAGTAGTATGTTTGTTACATTTGCACCAAAACCTTCTCACACAGGTTTTGATTTGTAATGCTGCCTTTACCTAGTTTGTTATTAACTATGTTGTTGTAAAGACTAAGGGCTAAAATGATACCATAAGTAATATGAGGATAGCTTGAACTGTACATGTAATAGAACAGTTAATTATAAGGATTCAAGATACTCTTAGGGGTGTATTTATAAACAATTCGCAGAGCCATTCTACCTGCAAAACTCTGTAATCATTCATTCTGTGCGAATGGAAGCAAAAAGAAAGTTGCTTGTATATATATATATATATATATATATTTTTTTTTATATATATACACTGTATATATATATACTGTATATATATTTTGGATAAGTCATATATAACATAAAAAAATACTGCATTATGGTCACTAGATGGACCTGAAGAGCACAGGAAATAAATAATTATTTCCTATGCTTCTCAGCTCTGCTTGCGGTATACTAAGACCTGACAGTCTCATTGTCACAGGTTGGCTAGAACTATGAGGTGAGTGAAAAGCACTCACCTCATAGTTCTCCTTTAAGTCTAGGTGATGTAACGCATAGTGTGGAGCTTGACATTGCTGCATCTGAAAGTGGTGTGTTGTGTGGTGCTGTTCGGTCTGACTAGTGAGAGGAGTCAGCTGTAGTCTTTGGAGGAGATCACCCGGTGTCTGGGACCTGGGAAGGAGCATACTGAGGTCCTATGTATTTATGTTCCGTCTTCTTGTTTGTGCATGCAGTTAATTGCACCTTATCGTGTGAGTAATGATCTTAGATATTGTTGTTTTAATAAAGTTTTAAAGCAGTTTTACACCATGTACCACTCCAATTCTAATTTTTAAAGCGCTGTTTGAGCAGACTACACATTCATCTCTAAGAAGACTACCATATTTATTATTGTTTTTCATATAGCACCAACAATTTATGCAGCGCTTTACACAGTGCACATTCACATCAGTCCCTGCACTTTATGGAGATTACAATCTAAGGTCCCTATCTCACATGCATACATACAGGGCCAATATAGACAGGAGCCAATTAACCTACCAGCATGTCTTTGGAGTGTGGGGGGAAACCAGAGTACCCGGAGGAAACCCACACAAGCACATGTTTTAAGAACACCAAGAGAATATCTAGTTGCTGTTTTCTCCCAGTGTGGATACATGTGAATATCTGTATCAGAGAGCCTTTGTATAAAGTCTGAACTTGGACACTTTATTTTTTTTTCTGGATGGGCTTGGGTGATCTAATTTAACTGCCCAAAGGTGGAACAGACAGATAAGGATAGGAGATTTTCCTTCCACCCACCACCTCATACCTGGGGCCCCCTTCCCCTCCTCAGACCCCATAGCAGCCACATAGGTTGCTCTAGCTGTAGTTCCACCATTGCTTTTGACATGTTTACATCCAGTTTTGATGAAAGAGGAACTGTGGGGCTGTGTGTTGAGAGCACTTAAAATAATGTGAAAATATGCACAACATACTTGGATAGCATGCCAAACTTACCTTGTGGTTTACCCAATTCCAGTGATGACAGCTTCTGCTAGCATCTTCCTCTGTCAGCCATAGGGCAGTCAGTGATGATGCAAGCCCCGTGATTGTGTGCCTGATGGAGTTGTATCATTCTGGAGCTAAGCTTTACTCTTCTGTATCTAACAGATGCCAAGGAGTGGACACTGCACTGTATTGTGCAGCAGGTAGTGATAGGGAGAGCAAAATTTATTAGTATAATGGAAGGGTTTTTATTTGCCAGAGGAAACAGGCAAAGCGTCTTCTATTCAAAATACTGTGCTTTCTAACAATTGTTTATTTTCAGGCTGCAGTTCCGCTTTTTTCACCTTCAGTCTTGCACAGTTGTATAGGCTCGACTTCTGTACTTGTATTGTTTACTCTAAATTCTTTGCATACTGTGAGCTTCTCAAAGTATTCATTAGAACGGACCTGGGTATTTCACGGCTCGCAAGCCGTATACGAACCTTTGTCTGTTCCTGTCTGGTCCTTGGTCTGGACACAGAAGTTCGCGACCTGTGCTCAGTTATGGCTGGCTGACAGTGGATGTGCTGGCTTTCAGGGCTGTTACATCCAGTGCAAGCCATAACCAAGCGCAGGTCGGTGATCGGTCTGTGTCTTGACTACGTTCCTCTTCAGCTGTTGGTTGCTAGGATTGTTGCACTGTGGTATATGTCAGTGCTATAGTAATGTATAATAATAATGGTGTGTGACTGTGGGGGGACATTAGAGTGTAAGCTCCTCTGGCACAGAGACCAGGGGAAGACCGAGGCTGGGGGGGCTCAGTGAGATCCGGTCCCAGGCCCACCCATTGGAGAAGGCATGGGCCAACGGGCTTCTGAGCACCAGGGCCCTTTGTTGCTTAGGTCCGCAACTGCAACTACTTTCTTTAGCAGAGCATATGGCACGTGCCCCCGCAGATGATAATACACAGGACACACTTGCAGGGAGAAAAAGAAGCAAGTCCAGAAGGGGCTCTTTAATTAACAAAGCAGCACTGGAGAATAAGGCGATTTGAAGCCTCACCTCTGCGGTGGATAAGGAGGGGTGCCAACGTGACATAAGAAGAAGAGAGGCCAGAGAGTGTGAGGTGGGGGCAGGGGGGAGGTGTGGATGAAGAATTTTTCTGGTGAGGGGGAGCAACTCTGAGTCTTTTCCACAGGTGATCGAACATCTAGCTTTGCCACTGAACTTTAGTCCTAAAAAGTAGCTGCAGCGATATAATATTTTCCAGACCGATACTTTTTCTCAAGTACTCACCGATACCAATTACCGATAACTTTTTTAGTGTTCATGTAACAGTTTTTCTAAAACAATACAGACTAATGATTTTAGGACAATGGTGGAGCACCAGGGCCCAGTTGCAGCTGCGATTTGACCCTGGTAGTTCTGCCACTGACTTCAAGCTGTAGAGGGACTACAAATATCAGTAGAGGGACGACAAATGCTCCTTAAGGGTAGGGACTGATGTGAATGTGGGCGGGTGCAATAGCTAGTCTGCTATTGGCTATTGCAAATTGCAATAGCCAATAGCAATCTAGCTATTGATTCCTATGCTGTTTTTATTTTCTCTGACTGACGGCAGACGGCGGCCACGATAACAGAAGAAAAAAAAACAGACAGCAGCGAAAGGTTTACTCTGCTAGATAAAGCAGGGTAAACCTTTCTCGGAGAAAATGTTTCTCTCCCGGGGCGGCCAGGAGCTGCTATCTAATAGCAGGTGACTGCCGGAACGTCCAGGAGAGTTGGGATGTCTGCTTCCCCAAACTCTTCACCCTTTTGTGAATAACCTTGTAAATGTTATGAAGGAGTGCTACAGGATTCATGTGTAGTTATACATGAGTCCACTAGATGGCCCTACGCTCATTTATTAAACCAGTACAAACTAGGAGATACACATGTAGCTTCACAAACCTAACTCTACATGCACAATTAAAAGGTTCCTTTTGGAGTACCATTTGTAAGTTGTGGTTTTTATAAGGGAGGAAGCTTGCAGGAAATGATTAGGTTTGATCCAGAAATAAAGGAACAATTAGACAATAGACTGCCCTGGAAAACAGCCCTGCCCTAGTGTAAAAACCACAACAATAATATGAAATCTAAAAGCTGACTGTACATTTACTAGAGATAAGCTACATTTTTAAAGGGTCAGACCACACAACAGTGATATCTGTAATAACGGTGGGATGACTTCGCTCCTGGCTCCTTGTATGTTTTAGTTTCTTCTACAGGGTTATCCCAGGGCCATCATTTCTGACTGTGTTCCTGTCTACCTAGGAGTTCTGGGTGCTCCTGTCCCCCTTTTTTTGCATCCTTCTCAGATAGCAAGGATAACTTGCCACAAACATGTGGCAGGGTTAAATTGTAATTCTTTCTAACTTGCTGCACACATTCCATGGCAAGTTGTAGACTTGCAGAACACTTGCAGCACAAGTTCTAGTTGACACTTTTTGAATTTGTAGCAAATTTGCTTGGCAAGTCTAAAGCAAGAGTAATGCAGGTCTTAGCAAGAGCTCTGCAAGTGTACAGCACTTTTGCAAAGCACGTTGATCTGGAGACTTGCAATGCAGACTTGCTGTAATTGTGCAACAAAATTGTGAAGCTTGGCAAGTCTAGCAATAGTTTAGCAAGTCATTTTCATACTTGCAGCTCAATTGCTTGCTATCTGGGCTTCAAACTGTAGAATAATTAAAGATACAAGAAGGAGTATAGGATCAACTCTTAATGGCCTCATCATATGTGCAGACCAAGGAACTAAAGCGAAGATAGTTATTCAATTGTGCCCCTAAAGGATAAAAACATCAGGAATTCTTGCATAGGCAGCTCATAGATCTACATGTGGCTCACCGGCACACACTTAGGGTGCCCACACACCTTACAAAAATTTGTACGATAATCGTGGGAAATCCCACGATCGTACGATTATCGTAAGGTGTGTGGAAGCCGTGCGACCTCTACTACTGTAAGGTCGCACGACTTTTAACTTACGAACATGTTTGAAAACCCGGCGAGCATCGTACGATGTTCGGCGGGTGTGTAGCATGTTCGTAAGATAATAGCCAGACGGGCCGGTGTGCAAGCGCACACTGCCCGTTCGGCATTGCGGTCATCGGAAGCCCGCCCCTCAGATCATCGCAAGTACGATCTGCCTGTCCAAGATAGGCAGATCGTACGTTTTTTTAAGTATCTTACAACCATCGCAAGACAAAAGTCTTGCGATGGTTGTAAGGTGTGTGCCCAGCATTAGATAGATCTGGGAGATTAAGCAATGTCAACCTGCTAGGCAGCTACAAACTGCTAAAATTAGCTGGTTTGCAGCATGCATTTTTTAACCTATTGTAGATGTTGGGGTTCTAACAAATTTTGTACAGTTTTAACGTTCCGTTTAAAAGTATGTCTAAAGTCAAGACTTTTTTTTTACGGATACAATAGGGAAGAGTTAAAACCCCTACCACTGGTGTCTCATAGGGGAGATTTTTCTACACCATTCCATTCAACATGAAGTGAGAGGAGAACTTACCAAATGAAGGGCAAATCCTCTCTTAGGCACAAGTCCACACTGGAAGATTTGAATCACCATAACAGGGATACAAAGCAATAAAAAAAGTGTTCTACCCCTTCCCTACTGTATCCAAAATAAAAACAAACATTTGTTTTTGAGGAAACACATTAAGGCCCTATTCACACTTTCGCAATGCATGCGTTGTTGCAAAAGGGTGAACGGGGACTTACTATATCAGATCTTCCTACTAAGGACCAGACAACAGAAAGAAATCCATGGAAATGGTTCTAACACTTCCCCACTTTATCCAAAACCAAAATGAAAAGAAAAAAGTGGTTTCAATAGAAACGCATTTTAAAGTTAATAAAAATGTTCGTTAACCACTTGAAGTCTGCCGGGCTATTTTTTTGTATTCAGCGCTGCGGTACTTTGACTGACGTTTATTCCGTCATTCAACACTGTACTGAAATAAATTTTATACCATTTTTTAGGGACAGATAGAGCTTTCTTTTAGTGGTTTTTAATAACCACTGAGGTTTTTAATTTTATCTATATTAAGGAAAAATTACCGTAAATTTTGAGAAAAAAAAATGTGTCCCCTTCATTAAATTATAAAGCATTTATTATTACCCAATTTTTTGGTAAAATATAAAAGGCGGGGTCCCGTCGGGTAAAAAGACACCAAACATGTCAAGCATTAAAATTGCGCGTGCGCGAAACCTTAAAAAACTACAATACCCAAAATTGGCCATAGGTGACACTTTAAAAGCTTTTACTGGGGAATCCAGCCCCTCCCCTGTCACGGCAGAGAGCCGTGACAGGATCGAGAGGTGAGCGAACGCCGTTATGTGTTCGCTCACCTCCCGATCTACTGAGCCGACCTGTGACAGTCTCATTGTCACAGGTTGGCTAGAACTATGAGGTGAGTGAAAAGCACTCACCTCATAGTTCTCCTTTAAGTCTAGGTGATGTAACGCATAGTGTGGAGCTTGACATTGCTGCATCTGAAAGTGGTGTGTTGTGTGGTGCTGTTCGGTCTGACTAGTGAGAGGAGTCAGCTGTAGTCTTTGGAGGAGATCACCCGGTGTCTGGGACCTGGGAAGGAGCATACTGAGGTCCTATGTATTTATGTTCCGTCTTCTTGTTTGTGCATGCAGTTAATTGCACCTTATCGTGTGAGTAATGATCTTAGATATTGTTGTTTTAATAAAGTTTTAAAGCAGTTTTACACCATGTACCACTCCAATTCTAATTTTTAAAGCGCTGTTTGAGCAGACTACACATTCATCTCTAAGAAGACTACCATATTTATTATTGTTTTTCATATAGCACCAACAATTTATGCAGCGCTTTACACAGTGCACATTCACATCAGTCCCTGCACTTTATGGAGATTACAATCTAAGGTCCCTATCTCACATGCATACATACAGGGCCAATATAGACAGGAGCCAATTAACCTACCAGCATGTCTTTGGAGTGTGGGGGGAAACCAGAGTACCCGGAGGAAACCCACACAAGCACATGTTTTAAGAACACCAAGAGAATATCTAGTTGCTGTTTTCTCCCAGTGTGGATACATGTGAATATCTGTATCAGAGAGCCTTTGTATAAAGTCTGAACTTGGACACTTTATTTTTTTTTCTGGATGGGCTTGGGTGATCTAATTTAACTGCCCAAAGGTGGAACAGACAGATAAGGATAGGAGATTTTCCTTCCACCCACCACCTCATACCTGGGGCCCCCTTCCCCTCCTCAGACCCCATAGCAGCCACATAGGTTGCTCTAGCTGTAGTTCCACCATTGCTTTTGACATGTTTACATCCAGTTTTGATGAAAGAGGAACTGTGGGGCTGTGTGTTGAGAGCACTTAAAATAATGTGAAAATATGCACAACATACTTGGATAGCATGCCAAACTTACCTTGTGGTTTACCCAATTCCAGTGATGACAGCTTCTGCTAGCATCTTCCTCTGTCAGCCATAGGGCAGTCAGTGATGATGCAAGCCCCGTGATTGTGTGCCTGATGGAGTTGTATCATTCTGGAGCTAAGCTTTACTCTTCTGTATCTAACAGATGCCAAGGAGTGGACACTGCACTGTATTGTGCAGCAGGTAGTGATAGGGAGAGCAAAATTTATTAGTATAATGGAAGGGTTTTTATTTGCCAGAGGAAACAGGCAAAGCGTCTTCTATTCAAAATACTGTGCTTTCTAACAATTGTTTATTTTCAGGCTGCAGTTCCGCTTTTTTCACCTTCAGTCTTGCACAGTTGTATAGGCTCGACTTCTGTACTTGTATTGTTTACTCTAAATTCTTTGCATACTGTGAGCTTCTCAAAGTATTCATTAGAACGGACCTGGGTATTTCACGGCTCGCAAGCCGTATACGAACCTTTGTCTGTTCCTGTCTGGTCCTTGGTCTGGACACAGAAGTTCGCGACCTGTGCTCAGTTATGGCTGGCTGACAGTGGATGTGCTGGCTTTCAGGGCTGTTACATCCAGTGCAAGCCATAACCAAGCGCAGGTCGGTGATCGGTCTGTGTCTTGACTACGTTCCTCTTCAGCTGTTGGTTGCTAGGATTGTTGCACTGTGGTATATGTCAGTGCTATAGTAATGTATAATAATAATGGTGTGTGACTGTGGGGGGACATTAGAGTGTAAGCTCCTCTGGCACAGAGACCAGGGGAAGACCGAGGCTGGGGGGGCTCAGTGAGATCCGGTCCCAGGCCCACCCATTGGAGAAGGCATGGGCCAACGGGCTTCTGAGCACCAGGGCCCTTTGTTGCTTAGGTCCGCAACTGCAACTACTTTCTTTAGCAGAGCATATGGCACGTGCCCCCGCAGATGATAATACACAGGACACACTTGCAGGGAGAAAAAGAAGCAAGTCCAGAAGGGGCTCTTTAATTAACAAAGCAGCACTGGAGAATAAGGCGATTTGAAGCCTCACCTCTGCGGTGGATAAGGAGGGGTGCCAACGTGACATAAGAAGAAGAGAGGCCAGAGAGTGTGAGGTGGGGGCAGGGGGGAGGTGTGGATGAAGAATTTTTCTGGTGAGGGGGAGCAACTCTGAGTCTTTTCCACAGGTGATCGAACATCTAGCTTTGCCACTGAACTTTAGTCCTAAAAAGTAGCTGCAGCGATATAATATTTTCCAGACCGATACTTTTTCTCAAGTACTCACCGATACCAATTACCGATAACTTTTTTAGTGTTCATGTAACAGTTTTTCTAAAACAATACAGACTAATGATTTTAGGACAATGGTGGAGCACCAGGGCCCAGTTGCAGCTGCGATTTGACCCTGGTAGTTCTGCCACTGACTTCAAGCTGTAGAGGGACTACAAATATCAGTAGAGGGACGACAAATGCTCCTTAAGGGTAGGGACTGATGTGAATGTGGGCGGGTGCAATAGCTAGTCTGCTATTGGCTATTGCAAATTGCAATAGCCAATAGCAATCTAGCTATTGATTCCTATGCTGTTTTTATTTTCTCTGACTGACGGCAGACGGCGGCCACGATAACAGAAGAAAAAAAAACAGACAGCAGCGAAAGGTTTACTCTGCTAGATAAAGCAGGGTAAACCTTTCTCGGAGAAAATGTTTCTCTCCCGGGGCGGCCAGGAGCTGCTATCTAATAGCAGGTGACTGCCGGAACGTCCAGGAGAGTTGGGATGTCTGCTTCCCCAAACTCTTCACCCTTTTGTGAATAACCTTGTAAATGTTATGAAGGAGTGCTACAGGATTCATGTGTAGTTATACATGAGTCCACTAGATGGCCCTACGCTCATTTATTAAACCAGTACAAACTAGGAGATACACATGTAGCTTCACAAACCTAACTCTACATGCACAATTAAAAGGTTCCTTTTGGAGTACCATTTGTAAGTTGTGGTTTTTATAAGGGAGGAAGCTTGCAGGAAATGATTAGGTTTGATCCAGAAATAAAGGAACAATTAGACAATAGACTGCCCTGGAAAACAGCCCTGCCCTAGTGTAAAAACCACAACAATAATATGAAATCTAAAAGCTGACTGTACATTTACTAGAGATAAGCTACATTTTTAAAGGGTCAGACCACACAACAGTGATATCTGTAATAACGGTGGGATGACTTCGCTCCTGGCTCCTTGTATGTTTTAGTTTCTTCTACAGGGTTATCCCAGGGCCATCATTTCTGACTGTGTTCCTGTCTACCTAGGAGTTCTGGGTGCTCCTGTCCCCCTTTTTTTGCATCCTTCTCAGATAGCAAGGATAACTTGCCACAAACATGTGGCAGGGTTAAATTGTAATTCTTTCTAACTTGCTGCACACATTCCATGGCAAGTTGTAGACTTGCAGAACACTTGCAGCACAAGTTCTAGTTGACACTTTTTGAATTTGTAGCAAATTTGCTTGGCAAGTCTAAAGCAAGAGTAATGCAGGTCTTAGCAAGAGCTCTGCAAGTGTACAGCACTTTTGCAAAGCACGTTGATCTGGAGACTTGCAATGCAGACTTGCTGTAATTGTGCAACAAAATTGTGAAGCTTGGCAAGTCTAGCAATAGTTTAGCAAGTCATTTTCATACTTGCAGCTCAATTGCTTGCTATCTGGGCTTCAAACTGTAGAATAATTAAAGATACAAGAAGGAGTATAGGATCAACTCTTAATGGCCTCATCATATGTGCAGACCAAGGAACTAAAGCGAAGATAGTTATTCAATTGTGCCCCTAAAGGATAAAAACATCAGGAATTCTTGCATAGGCAGCTCATAGATCTACATGTGGCTCACCGGCACACACTTAGGGTGCCCACACACCTTACAAAAATTTGTACGATAATCGTGGGAAATCCCACGATCGTACGATTATCGTAAGGTGTGTGGAAGCCGTGCGACCTCTACTACTGTAAGGTCGCACGACTTTTAACTTACGAACATGTTTGAAAACCCGGCGAGCATCGTACGATGTTCGGCGGGTGTGTAGCATGTTCGTAAGATAATAGCCAGACGGGCCGGTGTGCAAGCGCACACTGCCCGTTCGGCATTGCGGTCATCGGAAGCCCGCCCCTCAGATCATCGCAAGTACGATCTGCCTGTCCAAGATAGGCAGATCGTACGTTTTTTTAAGTATCTTACAACCATCGCAAGACAAAAGTCTTGCGATGGTTGTAAGGTGTGTGCCCAGCATTAGATAGATCTGGGAGATTAAGCAATGTCAACCTGCTAGGCAGCTACAAACTGCTAAAATTAGCTGGTTTGCAGCATGCATTTTTTAACCTATTGTAGATGTTGGGGTTCTAACAAATTTTGTACAGTTTTAACGTTCCGTTTAAAAGTATGTCTAAAGTCAAGACTTTTTTTTTACGGATACAATAGGGAAGAGTTAAAACCCCTACCACTGGTGTCTCATAGGGGAGATTTTTCTACACCATTCCATTCAACATGAAGTGAGAGGAGAACTTACCAAATGAAGGGCAAATCCTCTCTTAGGCACAAGTCCACACTGGAAGATTTGAATCACCATAACAGGGATACAAAGCAATAAAAAAAGTGTTCTACCCCTTCCCTACTGTATCCAAAATAAAAACAAACATTTGTTTTTGAGGAAACACATTAAGGCCCTATTCACACTTTCGCAATGCATGCGTTGTTGCAAAAGGGTGAACGGGGACTTACTATATCAGATCTTCCTACTAAGGACCAGACAACAGAAAGAAATCCATGGAAATGGTTCTAACACTTCCCCACTTTATCCAAAACCAAAATGAAAAGAAAAAAGTGGTTTCAATAGAAACGCATTTTAAAGTTAATAAAAATGTTCGTTAACCACTTGAAGTCTGCCGTGTTAAACCCCCTTCCTGTCCGGGCTATTTTTTTGTATTCAGCGCTGCGGTACTTTGACTGACGTTTATTCCGTCATTCAACACTGTACTGAAATAAATTTTATACCATTTTTTAGGGACAGATAGAGCTTTCTTTTAGTGGTTTTTAATAACCACTGAGGTTTTTAATTTTATCTATATTAAGGAAAAATTACCGTAAATTTTGAGAAAAAAAAATGTGTCCCCTTCATTAAATTATAAAGCATTTATTATTACCCAATTTTTTGGTAAAATATAAAAGGCGGGGTCCCGTCGGGTAAAAAGACACCAAACATGTCAAGCATTAAAATTGCGCGTGCGCGAAACCTTAAAAAACTACAATACCCAAAATTGGCCATAGGTGACACTTTAAAAGCTTTTACCGCTCATCAGTTTAGTGTTATCAGTGATTGATGGCCCTAAAACTATTTCTCTAACTCAGACACTTGCTGCGATTTTTTACATGTGCAGCGCAATTGTCGTTTTCGAGCGCTGGTGCATCTGATGCATATTTACGTTTATATGTGCGTAAACACGGGGGTGGGGGACTTAAACGTTTTTGGGGCTTTGTTTTACTTTTTTTTATATGTGACTTTTATTTTTTTCTACTCTTTTCATGTTTTTTTTACACTTAATGTTATTGCTATCACATAGGGCGATAACAATCCCGCTATATAATATGGCACACTGACAGGTCCACTATGACTATGACTATGGCACACTGACAGGTCCTCTTTATGGAGACATTAGGGGTCTCTAAGACCCCTAATGTCACCTTGAGACCCCCAAAGAAGCTGATGAAGCAGAGATCTGCTTCATCATCTTCTTCTGTCTGGCTATAGCAGCCAGAGGACTGACAGGTGAATGCGGAAGTGATTTAATACACATCACTTCCGCATTTACAGTATGGAGGGAGATCAGCAAGGAGGAAGATGCTGAGCTCCCTCCCATCTTACCTCCTGACACCCTCCTGTGCCAGTCCCGGGCCGCAGATAGGGTAGCGGATCCCGGGATTGAAGGTGAGGGTGCAGGAGGGGGGCGGCGGCACTTGAGGGGGGGAGCAAGCAGGGCACGCAGCCAGCACATACAAATGATCGGCAGGCTATAGAGCCGCCGATCGTTTGTATGTTATACAGCCGGTAACGGCTCTTCACAACGGATGGGTTTTTTCTGCCCGTGCGCACGCTAAAGGGCGCACGCGAGCAGAAAAAAAAGCCGTCTAATTACGGCAACCCGCCCATGTGAGTTTGCCGTTCATCCATTTCTTTGCAACGGTCGGACGACAAGCGGTTAAAAAACATAACAAGAGGATAATTTGACTATAGCTGCGTGGAAACATTTTATTAAGCTTTGACAATTAACTAAATTTAAAGGGGTACTCCAACTTCAGAATATACTGTGGTTGTGTAGTGTGGAAGAGAAGTGTAAACACAAGAGTGACTGCACTAAAATGACGAATCCTTTTGGAGGTAAAACAGTGAACAATGCATTAAATGCATTTTAACCCATTACTCACTACACTGTTCCCTACGCTCTTGTAAACTAAAACATTTTGCCTTGAGCTTCATTTGAGATACTATTTCACAAAATGGCTAATTTATTTTTTAAGGTATCTTTTAGGAATGGGTTCATATATGGTTCAAACACTTATAGCCCTTCCGGATGGACTGGAAAGAGGCAGTATAGTATGCTTGATAGAGATGACAGATCTCTTAAAGTTCTCCGTTTCTGGTGAAGGATGGGTTCAGATATAGTTCAAATCTTTGTAGCCCTTCTGGTTGGACTGGAAATGAGGCAGCATAGTATGGTTGATTGAGATGACAGATCTCTTGATGCTTTCTATTTCTGGTGAAGGATGGGTTCATATATGGCTCAAATCTTTGTATCGCTCCTGGTTTGACTGGTAAGGAGGCAGTATAGCATGGTTGATAGATATGACAGATCTCTTGATGCTCTCCATTTCAGGTGATGGATGGGTTCATATATGGTTCAAATCTTTGTAGCCTTTCTGGTTGGACTGCTGTGCAGACACCTACAGGGAAGAGAAGTAACTGCAGTGTTAAACTAGAAAGTTCCACAGGGGGTTGACAGCAGTTGTATATGTTGCTAGAGCACCACTGTAACTACAAAACACCCAGGTGTTTTTTTGGAAAACAGAATCTAAACAACGATGCACATCTATTTACAAAAGCTCTGCAGCTAGCATCAACACTGTTTTATTGAGGAAATAACTTATTTGTTTTATTAATTGTTTTATTAACATGAAGAACAGAAAAGATAGCGTTCTGTCCCCGTTACAACATAGATGTTGCCTCATTGCTTTGGTTAAACATATTTCCCAGACATAATGTTTTAAAAACAAGAGGAAGTAGACAACATTAATTTGTCGGGAAATGCAAAAGATCTGTCAGGAACGTATATTGTTCAAATCATTCATTGTATAAATGTTTACATAGCAGAGTACATATGTTAAATGTTAACGCAAAAATCTAAATCTGAGCAACATTAGCCAAACATTTTTTAAAGGCAACAATTTAACTTTGTCACATATTAAAAAATGAGTGAATCATCATGTAATGTTCTCTAAAGGACTCTGTAAATTACATACGAAAAAGGAGAAATATTTCTAAATAAATATGTACTGTGTATATAGATGAAATTAAGGGGAACTGTTTGTTATCACAATGGTGAGTCCACCTATGTTTTGCTATACCTGCAGAGTACAACGTGGTGTAACATGCCAAGTATTGTCATCTGAGTTATATGTGTCAGGACTGGCTGCAGACGTTTTGGTCAGAGTATAAAGTGGCGAGTTGCTTCACCTTTAGCAGCTGCATTTCCCATGGGGAAGGTATGCCTACTGGTACTCGGGTGCCCCCAGGTCTTAGACTATATACTTTGGCTATAAATGTCTCAGTTGGCCCCCAGGCTGCGGCACTGACTGGGGACAAGGTACATGACATAAGGAGAAAGAAAGATTGCTGGTGACAGTAACCGGTTTAAAAATACAAGACAGGACTAGGATACAAGATTAAGGGGCATGGTTTCCGCGGCACGCAAGATAGCTGCTTAACTCCAGAGCTCCTGTCCACCTGCACCCAACATCAGCTTTTGCAGCCTTCCCAAAGACGACATGGGGAAGATCGGCCTGCAATACCCATCAACTAAAACACCTACATGGAAGGGGAACCCACTAAACAAACAGGTACCGGACATCTTTCGCTCCCAACGCCACAAGACCTCTGAGGCGCCACCCCCCAACATGGCAACGGCATTCTCCCGCACGACTCAAGCCACGCTTCCTGAGTCCGAGGACGCCTCTATGCACGCATACATCAAGCACTTACCCACCCGGTCTGATCTGTCATCGATTGCAGAGGACATCAAAGAAACCCTACATTCCGCAGTGACTAAATTGCGGAAAGATATCCACGACATTGGACGCAGGATGAGTGCGGTGGAACGAGGGGGAGCCAACAGAGACGCGGCGCTGTGCAGACTTCACTCACACCAAGACACCACCTCACACTCCCTCATCACCATGAGTTGACAGCTCGAGGATCTAGATAACTGGGGCCGCAGGCCCAACGTTCGCGGACTCCCGGAATCCATCATACCAGTTGCTGTGTCCCCCGGTCTCCTCCGGCTCTTCAATGATCTTCTTGAATGGCTGCTAGACTCCGCCATTGAATTCGTACGTGCACACCGCGCATTAAGCGGTGGAGGATCTCGGACATTGATGGAAGACTCTCCTCGAGACGTCTTTTGCTGCGTACAAAGCTTCCCCCTGAAAGAAGAGATCTTGCATCGGTCAAGACGAGCTTCGTCTTTACTGAGGTTACCATTCAAGATTGGTATGAGGATCTGAGACCTGCTCCTCCCTCATCACGAGACCGACGTAAGTCCCTTAGCTCACCTGCCCGATCCACAACCACGACACACCTCACCGCCGGATCACATGGACCCAAAGCGTAGAAAGAAACAGCGCTCTCCCCATCACGCATGGCTGGATCCCCTTCCCGCTTTGAGGATTAGACCGCCGGTGAGAGTCGCTTCCACTGATCCCCATAAGACTCCCCACCACTGTTGTCCCTCAAGATGGCACTACATACCGCAGATGGAGAACCCCGGACCGGTGCTCCCTTCCCCACACCACGACCGACTGCACGTAATGATCCATTGACTACGCAAGATTCCTGTCTAACTCCAACTGCCCCTTCTGGGCATTACCCCTTTACGTGCTTCTGTGACCCAGGAGGCTGAGAGAACATCATGCCAGGTGAACTCAAAGATACAGAGGGACGATATATTGCCTTGAAAGGCTTACTGGGCCTAGCATCGGTGTACCCAACAAACATCATGCCACTTTCCTAGGCAGTTTAGTCTCTCAACATTCTGATTTTGTGGAAGGTATGCTAATTGTGGGTGGTGATTTCAATGCCCCTCTAGGACCACAATTAGACACCTCAGAAAATAAATCCTCTCTACCCTACCGGACCCTCAAATTCCTGAAAAAGCACCTCGCTAGCCTACACCTTTGTGGCACCTGGAGAACACTCAACCCACTTTACGACAGTCCTCGTGGCGCCTGAACCCCTCATTACTGAAAGAGATACACCATGTTGCAGCACTCTCCACGGATCTGAAGAAATATTTTACCTTCATGCTACCATGTTCATTCTTTTGCAAATTAGACACCGTCTTCTCCTCCTTCGTGTGGAATGACAGGCGTCCTCGCATATCATGGTCCCTTCTCAAGGCACCCAGACGTAATGGTGCCCTAGATGCCCCGACGCATACATGTATTACAAGGCTACATACCTCGCCAGAGTACTGCACTGGCACCTCCATACAACCACTAAACTGTGGGCATCGCTAGAAGACACAATGTCCTATATCCCCCTTTCATCTATGATATGGCTCAGAGACGCCCTATGACCAGAAGCGATGCAAAATCACCCTTTCATAGGAGAGACCCTTGAGGTCTTCTCTCTCCTCGACGCTGCAACATTCTTACCCCATTCGAGAGACTCTGCTTGGGAAATGGCCCAACCAGACACCTATTCTCCTGCTTGTATAACCTGCTCAGAGATGACATCACCCCACGTGTCCCTTACCCACGCACTAAATGGGAATTAACTCTCCAACCCACTCTAACAGACAATTCCTGGTCTAACATTTGCACAGCAGCTCACAAATGCACAATCAATAGCAGAATGCAAGAAACGAACTTTAACCTTCTAACTTTCTGATACAGGACTCCTCACTTCGCATATATCCGCAGTATTTCAGTCCTGCTGGAGATGTCACGCCATAGAAGGCACCCTTACACACATCTTCTGGTCCTGCCCCCGCATACCCTTTTGGCGACATGTACATGAAGCTATCCGCAAGATCACAGGCGCTGCGCTAACCTTCACCCTCACGTTCTCACTCTTACATTGGGAACCTGACAAGCCCATGGGAGCATTTAAGTCGCTACATAGACACCTCATCAATGCTGCACGCACGATCATCCCCCGCCACTGGCAGAAAGACCATGCACCCACTGTACGTGAGTGGCTCATACAGGTTGGACACGTCTATGAGATGGAGGAGCTACAGGCTACCAAACAGGACACCCTGGATAATTTTAGATCAATGTGGGCCTGTTGGACTTACTTTACCAGTACCAATGACTTTACTGCCTTACACCAAGGCAACTAACTGCTGAAAGCAACTACCTATACTATGCCACCTCCCATGGTCCATCACGTCTCACCCCACAACTGTGTTTTGGCACTTTACACCTTCCATCCTCCCACACCACAACCCCAACCTACCCCCTTCCTAATCTTATCCCCCCCCCCCCTTTTCTCTTCTCATTTCCACCTCTTGATCACTTCGACACACCAAAACCACTATGGTGGGTCAGATGTTCTTGGTTATAGGATCAATATAGCTATATCCCTGAGTGAAACGGCCACATTTACTCTACTCTACGACTCAGGGAACCCGACTGAGATCTTGATGTCTCATTCTCAGTCCTTAACTGATATGGTTAACAGTTTGAATGTTTGGCCTTTACTGTATCTGATCTGACCTTGCGAACGGTTTAATTGTACCACTTTGTATCTTTTATAAAATCTCAATAGAAAATGATTTGAAACAAAATGATACAAGCTTAAGACAGCTACAGGATTCAAGGATGCAGTTAACATTTGTTTAACATCCTTTGACATTTGATTGCTGGTCTGCTGTGATACATGACAATGTAATTGAATTAATGGTATTTTCTTTATGCCTTGTCTTTCTTTACTACCTACTTATTTCATGGCTCTATAGCTATGAAGGTTTTGTGCAGCAAGTAGGAATTATCATTGCTTTATCTTTTACACAAAGTAAATAAAAGTATAAGATTACAGAGCACACCTCATGCCTTATGGAACCAATGTTTTAATCCTACCCTAAACACGATTTGCAAGGAGTTTGTATGGTTTACACTGGGTGCTCTGGTACTCTTACATAATCTAAAACTATACTGTAGCTTAAGCTGCCATCAAACCAAACTGACCTCAGTTTGGAGTAGGCAACCTTGGCACTCCATTGGGGTAAAACTACTAATCCCATCATGAATTTGTCTCTGACAGTCATGCCTGTGGTTTCCAGAGTCTTGCAATGCCTCGTGGGATTTGTAGTGTTACCACAGCTGGAGTGCTGAGGTTGCCTACCCCTGCTCTTGATTGTATATGTGTGCACCAATGTGAAGGTAGTAGATTTGGAGTATAAGCTCCTTAGAGCCAGATAGTGTGACTAGTTGTACAAGTGTTGTAGTGCTATATAATATGTCAGCAAATAATAAATACATAAAATAAATAACACTTATCATTGGTGGTACGTTGGTCTGCTTTTAGGTCCCATCCATATATTATTATTATACAGGATTTATATAGCGCCAATAGTTTGCACAGCGCTTTACAATATAAGGAAGACATTACTGTCACAATACAATTTAAGATATACAGCCAGAACAAATAAAAAGATCTGATCAAAAAGAGATTAGCATTTTTACACTCCTTCCAAAAATTTTTTGGGTTACTTCAAGTTTAGCAAAAGCTGTATGTCTGCTTAGGAGTAGAAAGGCAGAAAATGTATTTGTCTTCAAGTGATATTAAATCACTTTCAATGGATGCTGCTTCTTGATGTTTAAAAGTTTTAGCTTCTTGCAGAATCAGCTGGTCACCTGAACACTGGCCTTGATATTCTGTTTTAGAGTGGTTCCTTTCCCTTGTAGGGTCCTACGGAGCTACCCTTGTGTGTGCTAGTAATCTGTGTGTGCTTCCACAAAACACACAGGCACAGCAAGGCATACAACTCCCGTGCTTTCTGTTCCCCTCCTCCTTCCCCACTTCTCCCTTTTCCAAGCTAGTAGATGAACAGCTGCTGCAGACTGCTGTCTCTGTGATCTTGGACTCAATAGGAAATTCAATAGGAAATTCAGGAAAGCAGAGCTGAGAGAGATGGAGCAAGCTGTTCAGAAACACGATAACTGTAAGTTCTTGGGCAAAAATGTAAAGGAACACTTTGCTGGACAATGTATATTTGCTTGATCTGAATTCAATATTGAAGGAATAAATGTGAGCATTTCATACTACTTTCAATTATTATTTAGAGATTGTAGCAAAGTGTAATGGATTTTAAATGTATATGCACATGGAACAGGAACAGATTCTACTAGTGCATGGATCTTAGTTTATGATTTCAGTGCCGGGTTAGCATGTTATTGGAGCAAACGTTCAGGGCACAGGAAGGGGTGAGTGTGCACCAGAATAGCAGTTCATATGTGTTAGGATTTAGTTTAAGCGGTAGGTTTAGATTAAGCTCAGAGGTCCAGTGTGTTAACAGGGGAAGATAAGGCGGACCTTTACCCCTTTTACTAAAAATTACATCAGCATGCCACTCTGCATGCTGATATGAAATCATCTTACATTCATTAGCTAAACAAACATATTTTTATACTTACAATTTTGGTTTCCACTTTGGCACAAAGGATGTAATGTGCACAAACATTGCATCCTGGACACATTACATCAGCAGAGCATAGCTGGGAAATCTCATCTGTAATCTCACAAGATCTCAGGGAAAGACATTTTCCTCCCCTGAGACGATGTGCATGGTCATATGTCCTAATCACACGTACCAGAGTCTCACAAAGTAAAGGGAGATCTAGTAACCTGACTTTAGTAAAAATGGCCACTGTCAGAAGACTGTGGAAGAAGGAAAAAAAAAAGGTACGCAAAAAATAAAAATCTTGTAACTATGTAGAAGTATCTGTTTGTAAATTGTCATTGTTAAACATTTGTAAATGTGCCTTTGTTGCCATTTTAAAGATATGGGTAAAGTTCCTATTTAAATGTAAAGAGCTCACTTCAGGGGTTTAGAGTTAGGCGGTAAAGTCTTATGGAATAGGTTAAGCTTACATTGTGTGGTGCTGAGGGGTGTTTAGGATTTATTCTCTTGGTTATATTAGGTGTTAATGATTTAGGAAGAGGAGGATTAAGTGTTAGGTGGTGCTTTAGTGAGGGTGATGTTTTTTTTTTCAAGCTTTAACTGCTGAGAAACTGAAAACCATGGCATGGACTCCTGGCGCCAGCAACAAATCTACCATTATATACAGTATATATATATATATGGATCATGGCATAAAAATGATACAAACACAAGAAAACATAGTAATCAGCAGATGCATAAAATCTATAGAACAATGTCAGTTTTCATTTTTAATAAGCACGCTTACCGTGTGCCTCGTCCACTCAGACTGGGGTCAGTTATAGTCCACTTGGATTTTCCCAAGTCTCCATGACAGTTTTAGCTGCTCCCCCAAAACATGAATGCTTAGTAATTCAGATTAATTGCCTTTGATTTTTTTTAGTGTAATACATTTCTCCTTTTTTGGATATGCCTTCTAGTGTAATAAATATTCCATTTATAGACTTAAATCCCACGCAGCCTTTCCTTACATCCAAGCTCTGCTATATGTCTTAATACTTTATTGTTCTTTTTAAAATTATAATTACCCTTCATGGTTCTATTTAAACAATTCCCTAATACTTTATGAAAATTAAATAACAGGATATAAACATACAATGTTTTCATATTATACCCTGATAATCTATTGTGCAGAAATATAAGCAGCTATAGGAGACACAGAGAAAAATGTCTGCTGTTAAGGTGCACAAAAGTGTAATTTGTGTTTTCTACGAAATATTAGCTGTTTGGACTCTGGAAACAATCTTGCTTAAAAGATTGTAGACAATGTTCATTACATCTGGTATTGCCTCTGGTTTCCTTCAGTGAGCTCTAAATAAATACACCATGACTATATAAGAGCTAGAAGATGTAAGATGTCACCAGATTAAGCTTCTTGTGTGACATAAAAAAAAACCTTATGCTTCCCAGAGCCTCTTGGTTTGTACAGACCCACAAAATATAAGCTGTATCCAAGCAACGTCTATGACAAAATTACATGATATGATAAAGGAGAGTCTTTATGTAATTAGAATAACTAAAAATGTTTAGCTTTTCATTGGCAAGAATTATGTTTTTTACTTGTAAACATAAAATTAGATATCACGTGCTAAAACACACTTGACAGCATTTCATTTTAGAGGAAAACTCCATGCAGAAAATATTATTAATAAATATGTAAAGTGATAAGTAATAAGTATGCTTTTGATTTGAGATGCTTTCTAACTGCCTCCCCGAACTGGTGTGAGGAAGTGTGTACGTGAGGCAACAAGTACCAGACCCAAACAGTGACATGTGAAGTGGTGCCCTGATGTCATCCCCCCTGCCTAAGCTCTGACACTAGCCAACACCAGAGCTTAGACAATGAGGATGCTGAAATGGCAAAGTGTTGCTTGATTACTATACATGCTTGGGGGGTAAGCAATGTGCAAGCTGCAGGGAAGTCATCCTTATCCTATGTTTAAAATTTTTGAAGGGATTGGCGTTGAAATAGCTCATGCATATGAAGCATGGGGACACCTAATACTTGTTATAGATTAGAACAAAGTAATGATGGAAGGATATAGAGGATAGCCCCAGAGGATGCAAGTTCAGAAATAAATCACCATATGGGCAGTTCCCATGTTTGTAACCTGAGTTTTAAAGTTGGGTAGAATCTGGGCACCCTTGCCATCTGCCTGACAGTTTATTTTTTATGGCTGTAGGCACACAAACAACCACAGAAATATTTTAATCACGAGAAAAAAATTGGGTACAAAAGATTAGGCCATGTCTGTAAGGTATCCATTTGTTTTGATGTAAACTTAAAGTGACATTAAACCCTCAGATTTTTTAACATAAAACAATACTGTAATGTGTGCGTTACTGTAATCCATGGCAGTGGTGTATCCAGGGG
>NW_017306636.1:900435-920661 GCF_000935625.1 Nanorana parkeri | reverse complement strand
GGGGGGCAACTCCCCCCCCCGAGATAGAGCCGCTGCTACCCGCAGTAGTAGTGACAGGAGTACATCACAGCGGCCGGGACATACAGCTGTCACTGTCAAAGAGTTTACTGTGGTTCAAAAAAAACGCCTGTAAAAAACCGACACACTACAAGTACTATGCCGGTTTTTTACACTGAATGCAATAAACTATGTGACAGCTTTACAGGTGTATGTCCCGGCCGCTGTGCGGGCATCATAGGCATCTACACCCCCCCCCTGCCGACTCAGCTGAGAAGTGGCCGCCGCTGCTGCAGGCACGATCTCCTGTCAGCTCGGCTCTGCCGCTGAGGAGAGGAATCGCCGTGCAGGCTCCTATGTTGCTCCGCCCACCTCTGCTGCTATTACCTTGCTGACCTGAGGTCAGCAAGGTGACCACTGCGTCACCTTGCTGACCTCCGCACTGCGTCACATTACTGTTCTGCACAGCATGAGAACAGATACAGATTTAAAAGGAAGAGCAGCAAAGAGAAGGAAAACTACCATGGATTACAGTAACGCACACATTACAGTATTGTTTTATGTTAAAAAATCTGAGGGTTTAATGTCACTTTAAAGTGACACTGAACTCAGGAGTTAAATCTTAAAAATACATTTGAAGTACCTTAAAGGAGTACAATGAGGTGAGTGCTTTTCACCCATCCTCATAGTTCTAGCCGAACTGTGACAATGAAACTGTCACAGGTCGGCTCAGTAGATCGGGAAGTGAGTGAACACATACCGGCGTTCGCTCACTTCTCGATCCTGTCACGCAGAGAGCCGTGACAGGGGAGGCACTGGATTCCCCCCTCCCCGCTCCGATCCTCCCGCGCTGACTGGAAGAACGGACGGGGGAGGGTACAGCTGGCTCTGCCTCTAGATAGGCAGAGCCAGCTGTCACTCACGCAGCAGGGCGGATCCAGACATAATTGTCGGGATCCGTTTCAGCTGCGGCGTCTCAGTATACCACGAGCTGTAGCTCGCGGTATACTGAGCTTAGGGTGACAGGAGGACGCTAGTTTGTGTCCTCCTGTTACCCTTAGGAGAACTATGGGAAAAGGCCCTAACCCCATAGTTCTCCTTTAACTATAAAAAAGTATCTTATTTGTGTATCACTCGGCTGTAGAGCCTCAAACCATTTCTGAATGGGCGCTGTTGTAGAGTAGCCTCCACTCCAACGTGGGAAACATTGACCATGGGGAACAAAAGTAGCCACCCTCCAGATGGAAGGACAGTGTCAGCACCAATTCAGAGATGATTTAAGGATCTACAGCTGAGTGATACACAAATAAGATACATTTTTGTTAATAGTTAGGGTTCTGTAACGGATCCGCGCCATCTGTGCATGCGCAACCTGCACGTTCCTGCACTGCTCGGGAACGAGCCATCCTGCGCATGCGCAGAAGCGGAAGATTACCAGCACGAAAACGCGCCATAGCCGCGCATAGGAAGTGACATCACTGGCCCTATATAAACCCAGCAGCAGTACCACCTGGTTTATTGTCAGCTAATCCTTGTTCCTGTGTTTGTGATATCTTGCTTAATCCTTGTGACCCGGACTTCCTCGACGAACCTTGAATTCTGCCTGCCTTGACCTCGGAACTGTTATTTGACCATTCTTTAGCCTCACCCCCTTTTGTACTGGAATTGCCCGCTTGGAACCTGACCTTGTCTCATAGGATTACGGCTTGCACGGTGCTCAACACCACTGGCACTCCTGCCACTTGTTGTCCCGCTGGGCTCTGTTCCCTTCATCAGAGTCTCCCAGGACACATGCTCCAAGGGAAGCCTCCTCTCACATCCGGTCTCCCAGAAGGTACGTAACAGAATAAACCAGCCATGTCGGAGACCGAGAGGAGTGATTCCGCCTTCGAGTCCCTGTGCCAACAATTGGCCTCTGTGACTCAGGCCCTAAAAGAGGTACAGGATGGATACTTCCAACTCGAGGGTCGGATGACCGCAATGGCCAATGCCTCCATCCTGGACCCACCAGTGGTCCTTGCAAAGCCAGTGCTGGAAGGAGCAACTTCTCCGCCAACCCCTGAGCCTGGGGTACCCACACCAGAGCGCTCCACAGGAGACCGCCACAGATTCAGAGCATTCCGGAACGCTTGCCAACTGTACTTTGTCTTGCAACCAAGGACTTTCACCTCTGAAACCACCAAGGTGGGATTTGTCATCTCCTTGCTGTCCAGAGAACCACAATCCTGGGGCCATCATTTGCTCGAAGAGGACAGCCCTGTCCTCCTCTCCCTTTCCTCTTTGTTTGAGGCAATGGCGAAGTTATATGATGACCCACCATGTACTTCCACTGCAGAGAATATTTTGTCCTCCCTCCAACAAGGCAAAAGGCCTGTAGAGGACTATGTGGCAGAGTTCCGCAAATGGGCTGCTGACACCACCTGGAATGACTCCACCTTGTGTCACCAGTTCCGTTTGGGGTTGTCCGAGACCCTTAGGACGAACTCGCAAGGGCCGGGCTCCCCTCAGCCTTGGAACCAACTGTACAACTGGCCATCCAGCTGGACCGAAGGATCCAGGAAAGACGTAAAGAGAGAGCCGGGGTGCCCCGCCCTACATGGTTGCTTCCCCGTGTACCCATGGCACCACAGGTCCGTATGTCAGAACATAATACTTCAACCCCCATCCAGGAGGCTGAACTAATGCAGCTCGGGTTGGTTCGGGCGCCCCTCACCCCAGAGGAGTGACAAAGGCGTAGACTGAACGACTTGTGCCTCTACTGTGGTGCGTCCGGCCACTTCTTACAAGGATGTCCCATCAGGCCAAGTAAGTTGAAATCCTCCAGTAGTGTACCCACGTATGATAACTCGATGTCTCACCTCACTCTTCGACTTTCTCTGCAGATACTGGGAGGGACAATTCAGGTCACAGCCATAATTGACTCTGGTGCTTGTAGCTGTTTTGTCGATCTGCAATTCGCCCGGAATCACGGAATACCCCTACGCATCAAAACACATCCACTCATTATCCATCTGGCCGATGGCTCCACACCAACCTCTGGCCCCATCATACATGAGACCACCTTTGTTCGGGCCACCAGAGACTCAGGTCATCTGGAGTACCTGCGACTGGACATCATTTCATCTTCCATATTCCAAGTCATCTTGGGACTACCTTGGTTGCAAAGACATGAACCTTCAATTAACTGGTCGGCTGGGACGGTGTCCTTCGGCTCCACCTACTGACTCCAGCATTGCTCCCCTCTGAGGGCTTGTTTGACAGTGCAACCCCAAGTCACCGAGATTACCCCACTTATCCCTGAGGCCTATAGTGACTTCCTAGATGTCTTTGACAAAAAAGGAGCAGATTTTTTACCACCACACCGGCCCTACGATTGTCCAATTGAGCTACTTCCGGGTTCTGCTATTCCGTTTGGCCGTATCTATCCTCTTTCCGAGCCAGAATTGGAGATCCTCCGTCAATACATAGAGGATAACCAACTAAAGGGGTTTATCCGACCCTCCACCTCTCCTGCTGGAGCAGGAATCTTTTTTGTTGAGAACAAGGACCGATCTCTCAGACCATGTAGTGATTACAGAGATCTGAACAAAATTTGATAAAAAATCGTTACCCCCTGCCTCTAGTTCCCAAACTCTTTCAAAGATTCCAATCCGCCAAAGTCTTCTCCAAACTTGATCTTCGAGGAGCCTACAACCTGGTACGGATCCGCAGAGGCGATGAATGGAAGACCGCTTTTCGTACCAGGTTCGGTCACTTTGAGTACTTAGTGATGCCCTTTGGCTTGTGCAATGCCCCTGCAACGTTTTAACACTTTGTGAACGATGTCTTTAGAGACTATTTAGACCACTTCATGATTGTCTATCTGGATGATATTCTCGTTTTTTCTCCTACCCTGGAAACCCATCACGTCCATATGCACAAAGTACTGTCTCGTCTTCGAACACACAAACTGTATGCAAAAGCTGAGAAATGTGTTTTTGAGACGGACACCATTCAGTTTCTGGGACTTATTATTTCCACCTTGGGCATTGCCATGGACCCACAAAAGGTGACGGACGTTTTAGATTGGCCTGTGCCCTCTGACAGAAAGGGCGTTCAACGTTTCGTAGGGTTTGCCAACTTCTACAGACGCTTTATCAAGGGGTTCTCTTCCATCATCTCATCCATCACTCAACTTACCAAACAAGCTTCCTGTTTCCGGTGCACAAGAAGCTTTTGACCTGTTGAAGGCAGTCTTTACAGCCGCCCTGGTTCTTCGTCACACTGATCCAGTCCTGCCATATGTGTTGGAGGTAGACGCCTCTGAAAATGCGGTGGGGGCCGTCCTCTCTCAAAGCCACGGAAGCACAACATTGCTCCACCCTGTCACCTTCTTCACAAGGAAAATGACCCCCGCCGAACAAAATTACGACGTGGGTGACAGGGAACTAACTACTGGCTATCAAACTGGCGCTGGAGGAATGGCGCTACCTGTTGGAGGGTGCAACACATCCCATCCTTGTCTACACGGATCATAGAAATCTGGAATACTTGCGCACAGCAAAGCGCCTAAGACCCCGACAAGCCAGATGGGCTCTCTTCTTCACTCGGTTCAACATGTACATAACATACAGACCGGGATCCAAGAATGGCAAACCGGATGCCCTGTCTCGTATGTTTCCTACAGTCGACCACCCACCAACGGTGGATACGGTCCTTCCAGCCCACAACTTCCTTATGCTCACAGGGGAGGTATTATCTGGGATTAGTGCGGCTTCTACCCCGGATCATTTACCCTCAGGGAAACCACTCAAGGAGGAAGATGGTCTCTTTTACCATGGGCATGCCATCTGCCATCAGGATCTGTCATGAGTCTAAGACCCCGACAAGCCAGATGGGCTCTCTTCTTCACTCGGTTCAACATGTACATAACATACAGACCGGGATCCAAGAATGGCAAACCGGATGCCCTGTCTCGTATGTTTCCTACAGTCGACCACCCACCAACGGTGGATACGGTCCTTCCAGCCCACAACTTCCTTATGCTCACAGGGGAGGTATTATCTGGGATTAGTGCGGCTTCTACCCCGGATCATTTACCCTCAGGGAAACCACTCAAGGAGGAAGATGGTCTCTTTTACCATGGGCATGCCATCTTCGTTCCTCCTCAGATGAGGACCGCTGTGTTCAGGATCTGTCATGACGGTTTCCTGTCGGGCCATTTCGGAGTAACCAAGACTGTGGATCTACTCCGACGCTCCTTCTGGTGGCCTACCCTGAAAGCGGACTGTCAGGCATATATCAACTCTTGCCGGGTCTGTAACAGAAGCAAGACGGACAGGAAGAAATCCTGGGGGGTTCTTGCGCCCTTTACCAGTTCCCTCTCGCCCCTAGGAGATGATCACCATGGACTTCATTGTCGAACTGCCACCCTCTGATGGGTTCTCCTGCATCTTTGTGGTCATGGATCGCATTACAAAGATGGCCCACTTTGTTCCCCTGGTTGGCACACCTTCTGCCCTGAAAACTACCCGGACCTTTATCAAGGAGATCGTCCGCCTACATGGAGTCCCCAACAGTATTGTGTAAGACCGTGGGGTCCAATTCACCTCCAAATTCTGGAGGGAGTTATGCCAGGCATTGGGAATCGAGACACGCTACTCAGCGGCATATCACCCCCAAACCAATGGCCAGACGGAGCGTACCAATCAGACGCTTGAACAATATTTACGTTGTTTCTCCTCTTTTGTTCAGGACGATTGGGCATCTCTCCTTCCCTGCGCTGAGTTTGCCTACAACAATTCCATCCATGCTTCCACAGGTCAGTCGACCCTTCAATGCCTCCCTGGGATATCATCCTTCATTTGACCCTGTCTTGCCCATGGGCTCTTCCGTCCCGGAGGTGTGGAATAGGGTGGAAACTCTTCACAAGAATCTCGAGCTACTGAAGGAGACTATGGCAAAGGCTCAGTGGGATTACAAGGATTCCTTCAATCGGAAGAGAAGGGGGACCTGGATCTTCACCTGGGCGATGAGGTATGGTTGTCCACCCTCAATCTGAAGCTGGCCTGCCCATCCAAGAAGCTGGCACCTAAATTCGTTGGCCCCTTCCCTGTCCTACGACGCTTCAGTCCTGCGGCCTACGAACTTCGGCTCCCTGCTTCCTATCGGATCCACCCGGTGTTCCATGCCTCGCTCCTGAAGCTGGTGGTCTCAAATACGGGGGGTCCGATCCTCCGGCTCCTGCGATAGAGGATGGGGTTGAAGAATACGAGGTGGAGGCAAGTCGTAGGAGGGGTCGTGGCCGCCAGTTCCTTGTTAAATGGAAGGGTTATGCCCCGGAGGAGAATTCCTGGGAGCCTGAATCACATCTTCATGCTCCGGACCTCCTCCACTGCTTTTTCCAGAGGACTTCCTCCCGTTTGGCCGGGTAGGCATCCGGAGACTGGGGGGGGGGGGGGGGGGGGGCTCTGTAACGGATCCCCGCCATCTGTGCATACGCAACCTGCACGTTCCCGCACTGCTCGGGAACAGGCCATCCCGCGCATGCGCAGAAGCGGTAGATTACCAGCACGAAAACGTGCCATAGCCGCGCACAGGAAGTGACATCACTGGCCCTATATAAATCCAGCAGCAGTACCACCATGTTGCTGGTTTATTGTCAGCTAATCCTTGTTCCTGTGTTTGTGATATCTTGCTTGATCCTTGTGACCCGGACTTCCTCGACGAACCTTGAATTCTGCCTGCTTTGACCTTGGAACTGTTATTTGACCATTCTTCAGCCTCACCCCTTTTGTACAGGAATTGCCCGCTTGGAACCTGACCTTGGCTTGTCTCATAGGATTACGGCATGCATGGTGCTCAACACCACTGGCACTCCTGCCACTTGTTGTCCCGCTGGGCTCTGTTCCCATCATCAGAGTCTCCCAGGACACAAGGTACAAGGGAAGCCTCCTCTCACATCGGGTCTCCCAGAAGGTACGTAACAGGTACTTGAATGTATTTTTAAGATTTAACTCTTGAGTTTAGTGTCACTTTAACAAGTCTCTTTCTAAAACCCAGAAACTCCAACAACTCCATTTGCCACCCTCTAATAGCTTATCAATCAACACTGCTTTGGGATGTCTCTGCTTATCCACAGTTCATCTATACTTGTGTATGTGCCTGAAAGGTCTCCTCTACAGTATACATTCTGGTTGTATATTATCAAAGTATCTAAAAAATATTAGGGTTTCCGCTATCATATTTTCTCTTTCGTTTCTACCTGCTGGTTTCCAGAACATTGAAGATTTTAATTTGGTGTTAAATTTTGGACATTGCTGGAAATTTTAATTCACTATTCCATTGTTTATTATGTGAGCAGAGATTATCCTAGACTTGCATTTTCCTGTTATCAGATGAATAATAAAAAAAAACTCTGATGTCCTGGCATGCAAACCCAAACAAGGCTCTCTCATATCTAATAAGGATTTAGTAGCCCATTACAGTCCTTGGGCTGATGATGTTTAATTGAATTTTTCATAGTTCCTTCTTTTTCGGAAGTCTAATAGGATTACTGGATGTTCCGACTGGGGGGGGGGGCTCTGTAACGGATCCCCGCCATCTGTGCATACGCAACCTGCACGTTCCCGCACTGCTCGGGAACAGGCCATCCCGCGCATGCGCAGAAGCGGTAGATTACCAGCACGAAAACGTGCCATAGCCGCGCACAGGAAGTGACATCACTGGCCCTATATAAATCCAGCAGCAGTACCACCATGTTGCTGGTTTATTGTCAGCTAATCCTTGTTCCTGTGTTTGTGATATCTTGCTTGATCCTTGTGACCCGGACTTCCTCGACGAACCTTGAATTCTGCCTGCTTTGACCTTGGAACTGTTATTTGAATATTCTTCAGCCTCACCCCTTTTGTACAGGAATTGCCCGCTTGGAACCTGACCTTGGCTTGTCTCATAGGATTACGGCATGCATGGTGCTCAACACCACTGGCACTCCTGCCACTTGTTGTCCCGCTGGGCTCTGTTCCCATCATCAGAGTCTCCCAGGACACAAGGTACAAGGGAAGCCTCCTCTCACATCGGGTCTCCCAGAAGGTACGTAACAGGTACTTGAATGTATTTTTAAGATTTAACTCTTGAGTTTAGTGTCACTTTAACAAGTCTCTTTCTAAAACCCAGAAACTCCAACAACTCCATTTGCCACCCTCTAATAGCTTATCAATCAACACTGCTTTGGGATGTCTCTGCTTATCCACAGTTCATCTATACTTGTGTATGTGCCTGAAAGGTCTCCTCTACAGTATACATTCTGGTTGTATATTATCAAAGTATCTAAAAAATATTAGGGTTTCCGCTATCATATTTTCTCTTTCGTTTCTACCTGCTGGTTTCCAGAACATTGAAGATTTTAATTTGGTGTTAAATTTTGGACATTGCTGGAAATTTTAATTCACTATTCCATTGTTTATTATGTGAGCAGAGATTATCCTAGACTTGCATTTTCCTGTTATCAGATGAATAATAAAAAAAAACTCTGATGTCCTGGCATGCAAACCCAAACAAGGCTCTCTCATATCTAATAAGGATTTAGTAGCCCATTACAGTCCTTGGGCTGATGATGTTTAATTGAATTTTTCATAGTTCCTTCTTTTTCGGAAGTCTAATAGGATTACTGGATGTTCCGACAACAGGCAAGAAGGCAAAAGGGAGATGTAAAGGAAAGGCAATGCTATCAACACTATTCATAGAGGACATGCAAGTAAATTTCAGTAACTATTTAAGTCTGCATAAATACATTGAATCCATTCCTTACATGTCACATTTTTATCATTAAAATACTGTTCTTGCGAATTTGGCAGACAACTTTGTCTAGGCTGAGATAATGTCATCAGTCTGGTTCAGGCAGAATAAGCATTTCCTCAGTCTTCTCTCCTCTAGTGATCAGACTGCAAAATAGCAAGTCACAAAAGAAGAGGATGGACTACGGGGGTATCTGTTTCGTGACATTTGTGAACATGAATTACACTGGCACCAGGCTTACATGATTGTTTTATCTCTGAACCAGCATCATAGTTTAGGAAGTAGCTGTTGTCCCTTGATAATGCGTGAACAAGGATGGTGCTGTCCTTCTGGAGAAAAAACAGATGAAGGCATTATCAGGAGGTGGGGGTGGGTCAGGGGACAGGGGATAAATACATGTAAGTGTTTCACACCTTATTTAGCATGCATGCAGTTAACACGAAAAAAAAAACACATTTCATATCCACTTTAATTGCAGCAAAATAATAACAATAACATACTTAGTGTATATATGACATGTCATCCAAGAATTGTGCCTAGTAAACTCTTTATCTTTTTATTTTGTCTACAATTTCTTCAATAGTCCCTTTTAAGTTTTTAAAGATAAATTAAACTGTTGAACTCCCTGTCACTACCACAAAATTTGTTTCATATATGAACAATATAAGTGGCAAAAGTCCAATCAACCTGAAAATATCTATCTATCTATCTATCTATCTATCTATCTATCTATCTATCTATCTATCTATCTATCTACCTATTTAGGGCTGCAGCTAATGATTATTTTCATAATCGATTAGTTGCCCGATTATTTTTTCAACTAATCAATTGGTTGTATAAAAAAATCTATCTATCTATTTATCTATCAATCTATCTATCTATCTATCTATCTATCTATCTATCTATCTATCTATCTATCTATCTATCGATCGATCGATCGATCTATCTATCTATTATCTATCTACCTATTTAGGGCTGCAGCTAATGATTATTTTTATAATCGATAAGTTGCCCTATTTTTTTGTTTCAACTAATTAATTGGTTGTATAAAAAAAAATCTCTATCCATCTATCTATCTATCTATCTATCTATCTATCTATCTATCTATCTATCTATCTATCTATCTATCTATTGATCTATCTATCTATTATCTATCTACCTATTTAGGGCTGCAGCTAATGATTATCTATCTATCTATCTATCTATCTATCTATCTATCTATCTATCTATCTATCTATCGTCATTGCTTTTGTTATCAGTGGAAGTGTAAAGGATAAAGATCATTTTGAATCGTGGTTTAGTATTTAGAGAATTTTTGTTGTTGTTGTTGTTAAATATAAAGTGAAGATAGAAGAGAAATGCAGAGAAATGCATTATTGAGATTGTGCAGCTTATTCCTTCTGAATGATGGTATGGGAATAATAAAATGCCATCCGAGTTGGTAGTAAAACTGACCTCCAGGCAATGTAATGTAGGTGTGAATTTGTTAAAAATTTATTTTTAAACATAGCTTCTATAAACCTGAATGTCTCTTTATATCATGTTCCAGTAATCCTCTTCCCAGTTGGATTCAGATGCTGAGCGAGAACGATAGCAGTGTGATCTTGTCAGGTTTGTACTGTCTTGTGCAATGCTGATAATCTAATACCAGGAGGTTGGAGGAGGAAAGAGTAGTGTCAGTAGACTGATGACCTCATCAGTCTGATGGTTCTCCTTATTTTTCATTTGGTAGGCTGGGGATGGGTACTTGACCAAGCTTTAATGAAGATCAGAGGGCTATGCTGCCTGCTAAGCATGCCTGGATCACAATACTGGCAATACAGAATAAAATGTTTTGGCAGTTATGCTCCATTCATACCTAGGTGTTTTGCCGCTCAAAGCTAAGAGCCGCAAAATGTTCAAGACAAGGAATCCCAGTTGCTTAAAGCTAAGCACGTCAAAACGATTAAGACAAGGAATCCCATTACTTTCTATGGCCCCTGTTCACACCTGAGCGTTTTGTCGTGTGTTTTGTCACACAAAGTTTCCCATTGAAGTCTATGGACCTCAAAGCACTGTAATCTGCCAAAAAGTATCTTATGTGCTTTTTCCAGCGACAGGTGCTTTTCTGCTAGCGACACAATGCTCAAGTGTGAACAGGGGCCATGGAAATGTTTGGGATTCCTTGTCTTGAGTGTTTTGTCACACTTACCTTTGAGGGACAAAACAGGGACTGTTAGTTCTTAAAAGCAGGCACGTTGTGTTAGTTATTAAAGGGAAAGTATAGGATATTTATATTTATAGGAGCACATTCTTTGAGTTATTATTGCCAGATTAACCTTAACCACCTTGCACTGGCGTCACACAGATATACGTGACAGCTTGGAGGTGGGCTTTAATGCGGAGCTGACACACATATACTTCACTGTGTTGTTCTGCGGATACAGTCAATCAGCTCCCCCAGAATTGCGACCAAGCTGTCACTGTCAATTACTGATGATTGGGAGCTGATAGGACAGGCTGGGAACCTATCCTAATGGCCTTTAGTATCACACCCACTCACGCTCCCCCCCGCCCCTAAACGCAGGAAGCCGGCCAGAATATGATACAGTGGGTTCCAGCAGCTAACTGATGTGGCCACACACATGGCCGGATTAGCGAAGGGGCAGGTGGAACTGCCGCTCCAGGCTCGCCCCTGCAAATAGGCCCGGCCGACCCGGATGACCTTGGTACCTAGGTCGGTGGCTGGCCGCAATCAGGCAGCAATGACCCTCTATTCAGGCATATAAGAAGGCCACTCACGCCTCACTAGGGCCCAGAGAGGCCCCAGTGAGCAGCCCTCTAATTTGCCGCTGCCTGATTGCGGCCGGTCACAGCTGCGCCCGTTATTCCTGGCATAACTGGTGAACCCGCACTGACCACTCAGAGCCCGCATTGACCACCCAGAGCCCACTCTGATCACCCAAAGCCTGTACTGACCACTGCACTGACCACCCAGAGCCTGCACTAACCACCGCACTGGCCACCCAGAGCCTGCACTGACCACCCAGAGCCCGCACTGACAACCCAGAGCCCGCACGGACAACCCAGAGCCAGCACTGACCACCCAAAGCCCACACTGACCACACAAAGCCCGCACTGACCACCCAGAGCCCGCACTGACCACCCAAAGCCCGCACTGACCACCCAGAGCCCGCACTGACCACCATACTGACCACCCAGAGCCCACACTGACTACCTAGAGCCCACACTGATCACCCAAAGCCTGCACTGACCATCTAAAGCCAGCACTGACCACCCATAGCTCGCACTGACCACCTGGAGCCTGCACTGACCACGCGGAGCCCGTACTGACCACCCGGAGCATGCACTGACCACCAAGAGCCTGCACTGACCATCTGAGAGTGGCACTGACCACCTAAGAGCCCCAGTGAGCCTCAATGGCCCCACCAGAGAACCACCAGAGAGCACCAGTGGCCCCCTGAGAGCCTGCACTGGCCACCTTAGAGCCTGAACAGTCCACCTGAAACCCTGCACAACCCTCCTGAGACCCTGTGGCCGTGAACCCGGAGCAACATAGAGTATGTAGCTTCATAGTTTTCTGCATTGCTGTATAAAGAAATTCCTTGGATTTGTAGTCCTCTATAGCTGATGGTATTATTCTGCAGTGCTTAACAATGTATTGGTGGGATTTGTAGTCCTCTATAGCTGATGGTATTATTCTGCAGTGCTTAACAATGTATTGGTGGGATTTGTAGTCCTCTAAAGTTGGTGGTATTCTGCATTGCTGTATAATGTATTGCTGGGATTTGTAGTCTCTCTACAACTTGGAGTCAGTGGCAGATCTTCCAGGCTCACAGCTGCAGCCGGGCCCCGGTGCTCCACCACAGACTCTAAGCTGTAGAGAGACTACGAATCACAGCCCAGACAGGAGGAAGAGGGGCCTGGTGACCGTCGACATTTCCATAAAATGACCCACCAAAATCCTGAGCACCAGGCCCGTCAGTCTCTTAATACGGCCCTGGCCATACACCTACAGCCAGCGCAGCCCCAATGCATCTGGTGTGAATCAGCCTTGATAAAACAAGAATCTTCATGCGTGAACTTAGCAAATTTTTAAAACAGATTTGCATGCACAATTGGCATAGAATTAACCGTATCTTTTTAAATTCAGTGTCCATGAATCATTTGACACTTGACATGATCGGGTAGTTACTGTAAATAACCTTGCCTATGAGCTATGCTTGTAGGCTCTCTCATGTTAAAGATAGAGATAACGTGACTGTGCTTTGTGATAATAATAGTGACTTGTAGGCTTTCAGTTAGCTCACTGGACAGTATCACAGGGAGTCCACAGATAACTTGGAGCTGTTTTACAACAGCAACAAGAATGCTACAGGCTGCTCAGCTGTTGACAAGCCTGACTGGCTGAGAACACCGGTTAAATTTAGCTCACCAGAAACCGTTCAACAAAGTCTGCAGTCCAACAGAGCCTGAGGAGACCAAAAGAGAGGAAACATTATCTCAGAACCATACCGCCAAGCTGCAACAACACCTAGCAACAGTTGAAGGGGAAAGAAAAAAAATCTTTCATCCAAAAGACTGGGTGGGAGCATGTGTGACCTCCTCCTTCAGTGACTGTCTGGGATATCTACATGTTCCTATTTACTGTACAAGATCAGCTCAGCTGCTGATAGAGCATAGGAGACTGTTCGGTGGATACCCCGTCCAGGTCAACTTAGCTATAGACATACTCTGCTTTTCAAGAAAAGTCACTACAAGATACATTTATCACACTGCTGTGGTCAGGAACTCATTCTCTGCTCTCCATTTCAACTGCCAGGTAAGACAAATCCATTTTTACTTTAATCCCATCATTTATTCTGGAGAGCACAGTTATTACATACATGTTTTGTTTTATGCATACATATTATATTACTTATTGATACAAATGTATACAGTTTATCTAAAGAAATTTTTTTTGTATTTTGAGAACATATCTGGGACTTTTTATGCTTTAATAATAACGATAACAATAATAATAATCTATCTATCTATCTATCTATCTATCTATCTATCTATCTATCTATCTATCTATCTATCTACTGTATATATTATACACGTAACCAGATAGGTGTGTCCTTCAGCATTTAGATTTGGGTGCACATCTCCAGCAGGTTGCAGTCCACTGTATTATTCACAGTTTCAAGGGAGACACAAAGATTAGTACAATTATAAACAGTTTCAGGTGTCCCTGCCCTTGAACATGATGAAGGGCAGGGATGCCCAAAACTGTCTTCAGTTGTACTGATCTTTTGACTGATTTAATTGGATTAAAACATATAACGCATGTAAACGCATGTAAGGAGCACCTCACTTATTGTGAGGAATTGTGTGTGAGTGCACCTGTATATGCAAGATATATATATATGGATAGATATATATATCTATATATCTATCTATATATCTATATATATGTATATAAATGAGCTGATAATCTAATATCCTAATCATATCGTCATGCAGACATACACATTAGGACCATAGAATCAATTTGGGTGGTAAATTACTTACCATAATGCGTTTTGATTATGGGAAAACGTCCCACACAAACATCCTGTGTGTCTTAAAGCAAAACTACGGGCAAATCAAATCTTAACCCTTGCAGTGGGGCTACCCCCACACTTGCAGGGTAAAGTGCTCATTTTGGCCAGGGAGCTAAAATAACAAAATTATACTTCACTCCCTAGACGAAATGAGCACTTAACCCTGGCAGTGCGGGGGTGGCCCCACTGCAAAGGTTAAGATTTGATTTGCCCGGAGTTCTGCTTTAAACTAGCCATACACTGAGGGCCCGTTCATACTGAATCCAGCCCCCCACCCGCACCGCTTGGCTGTTGCATTCTGACAGCCAGCACCCACTACCGTCAGAATACCTGAACAGTGACTTCAGCTGATTTGCTACAATCACCATTTGGGCAACAATTTTCGGCCAGACTCCTTTGACCAAAGCTGATTGAGTAATCAGCTGGCAGGGCCACCCAATTATGTCTGATTCTTTTGCATTCTTAACTCATCTCATAGCATGAAATCTGATTGGTTGCTATGGGTTGCTAAGAGGCTTCAGGGACCTGTCTAGCAGCCAGGATCAGGTAAGTATATTTACTTTATTTGCAACCCTAGATCAAAACGAGCAGTTAACCCTTGCAGTGTGAGGGTAGCCCCACTGCCAGGATTAACTTTTGAAAATCCTGGAGTTCCTCTTTAATGGTCCGCATAGCTACGGGCTTAGCAGGGTTGTGTCCTTTGCGTAGATACATTGGCTGGGAATTTATCAAAACTGAAGCAGGCAGAATCTGGAGCCGTTGCCCATAGTAACCAATCAGCTTCTTTCTTCTGTGTGTTCAGTTAGTTTTCAAAGTGAAAGATAGAAGCTGACTGGTTGCCATGGGCAACTGCTCCAGATTCTTTCTCCACCAGTTTTGATAAATTCCCCCCATAGTGCTGGCAGTTGTCCCTCTTTCTCATCTCAGAAAGGTGGGAGGGATGTTTAGACTGTCATAGATGCTTCTCTAAATGCCTGTGACATTCCTGATGGAGCCTTCCATTGCAGTCAGACTGGGGCATACTGGCACTGCTTAGTAAGGGTATTATAATGCAGTGTAACTCAGACTTGCGTTTATAAATGCAATACAATGCAAGTGGAGAGCTCTTGCCCTGGAGATAAATGACCTTTATTACACGCCCTAGCTAGCGCCCATAGTACTGCAAGTAACCCCATTGTCAATTGCATTTAGTGTGTTGGAAATCCTTATTTCATGATATTGCCCAGTACACACGGCAAAACTTAGTTAATTATTTACCTCTGTCTGCAGCTTGGGCGATCTTTGGAATCCTAGATCTGCATGGAGTGAGAAACACTCCTGGATGTAGATTGTCTATTAAATCTTTGGTGGGAACAAAAACAATCCTGCACCAATGGATATATCCTGAACCACCTTCTTTAACCCTTTTGCTGCCATGGCCTTTTTTTTCATTTTCTGCACCTGCGCTCGCGGGGATTTACATTTTTTTAATTATTTTTACATTTATTTGACTTAATACTATTTTCTTTTATTTATTTTTTTAACTTTATTTAATTGCTATCACATAAGGGGCTTACAAGCTCCCTATGCATTAGCATATTAGTAGTGACAGGTAGTGACAGGTACTCTTTAAGGTGACACTAGGGGTCCAAAAGCCCCCTAGTGTCACCTTTCCACTCTAAATAAGCTAAAAAACACAGATGAAACACAGATCACACTACAATAGCTTATTGCTCGGCTTCTGTAGCCAGATCCGGTCCCATTGAGTGGGGAGGAGATCAGCGAATGGATGTTTGTTGCTCTCCTCCCCGACTTCCCACCGACACCCGACATGCTGGTACCAGGCCCACAGGAAGGGCAGCAGAGATCAGAAAACAAGGCGGCATGTTGGGCGGGGGGCACACTATCCCGGCCCCTGGAAGCTATCTGGCAGCAGCTGAGCAGCCAGAAGTGCTTCTTTTGTAAAGATGACAGTTGGTTTTACAAATGTAAATAGCCGCCGGGAGTCTATTTAAAGGGGCTTGTTGTCACTGCCGCATGACATACAGCAAAAGGGTTGACTCTATTTCTGAGAAAGTTGATGTTTGTATTTCAAAATGATTGTAATGAGACAATGCTCAGTAAGGATACCCAAACCCCAAAGTTTTTTGATGTTACTGATTATAACAAAACGAAAACTTCTGCAATCTTTTATCTCAACACTGTGGTATACCAAGATGATGATTGCCAATGATCCCCAGATAGTTTTAAATTAATAAAAGAAAAGGGCATTTATTCCTTTAGAGGTCGGTCGCTGTAAAAATAATGTAAAACATATTTTTTTGGTATTGTATTTACCTATTCAGCAAATTTGTAATATAGGTGTGTTTTGTTGTATCCTTTAAGATGACATTTTTTTAATTTCTTGGGTGTGCTAACGTGTTTTTTTATATTGTTTTTGTTTTCCTTGGTCTTAATAAAAGGAAAGAGTAGAAATCTTTATTTCCTCTATTTTATCTTAGTATTTTGCAGATGTTACCTAGGATTTGCAGCTCTAGCAGTTGTCTGGATGTTTATTTGCTCTGTGCAGTTCCTTTTGTTGTAATCTGTACACAAATATAGATTGTGGTCACCGTAGAGATGAATTTATTGGTCTGTCCTTGTTGTAGTACTGAACAAAACTATAACAGTGATGAACAGTAAAACAAGGCAAGTTCATCTTCGAAAAACGTTGAGGTATCCCAATGGAAGCTACATTCCAATTAGTTGTTATGTATTATTATACCTTCCTCTCTATATTTCTCTCCCCCCTCCTTCTCTCTGTCAAAAACAGGTTCACTTATAATTTTTCTATTTTTCTTGCTATTACATATTTACAGCTACCAGAATGTATATTCTTTGGGTGTAGGGCAGGGATATTGAAATACTGTATATGATATATTATGCAAATCCCGTGGTCCCTCATAATTGATATCTAGAATAAACCTAGATATAAGAGTAGATTCTGAATTAAATAAAGGTTGCTGCATTTGTATCCTGTAGCGTCCTTCTACACAAATACACTGAATGTGCATCAGTAGGTATGAGCGAATTTGCCCGGGTTCAATTTGCCAAGGGTTCAGTGACTGTTTAAAAATTGGTGAATCCAAAATTGATGGCTAATCCCATTGAAGTCTATGGGGGTAGCAACATTCTGGCAACTTTTAGGGCTCATAGGCAAACTACTATCAAAAATCATAGGTAGCATGGCACTGCCATGAGAGACATGTACCAATGCAAAAAAAAGACCAGGTAGTTTTAGCAGTGACACATGCTTTGTTCATCAAATGGTTATAGGCTTACTTTGACTGGAAGAAACTGTCAGAAATAGAAATTGGCCAGTAGTTCGCAGAGGCTGTCCCTGTTTTCACTGATCCAAAACCAATTTTAGTGAAACTCTTATTAAGAATTAAGAGACCATAGATGATACAGCAGTGTAAAATTGTAAATTTTGTGATGAGGCAGAATTGGCTGAAATATACTAGAAACACTGAGCACTGGCAGGTGCTTTACAACAAGAATTAAGAGGCTGCATGTGACACAGCAGTATCAAATATGGCCAGCAGCAGGACAATAAGACCCCGTTCACATATAGCGACATACCTTTGCAGCGGCCGGGATAGCGCGACTTTCGGGGCGACGTTCCAGCGATGTTTCAGCGACGATCCAGCGACGGTAGCGCGACCTTCTCCGTCGGGCTCCATAGAAAAAAAACAAAATCGCGCAAAATCCGTCGAAAAAAGGGTCCGGTAGAAGCGACGTGCGACCGTGACGAGCGACGCGCGACATGGAGTTAAGAAAGCTCCATTGAATAGCATTGGCCGGCGAGTTCTCGCGATATCACGCGGCAAAAATGCGCGATATCGCGGCGGAAATCGCGCGGCAATTCGCTATATGTGAACGGGGCCTAATGAGCATGGCTAGGGCCAAATTTACAAGAGACAAAGAGCACACAAGGTTTTACTACCAGAATTAAGATACTGCAGAGGACACAACTGTGTAAAATTGGCCAGCAGCAGGACAGTTTTAACCAGGGATAATAGGCCTATCCAGTGTATGCCCAACATATTTTTACTATGGGGATAGGGGGTCGCAGTGAATGAATTCTGCATGTGTCCGAGCACAAACACCTGGACCCGCATGGATGTGCAGTTTAGATGTGCGTATGGCAGCGTACGGCCTCATCCTCCCATAGGGAAGAACAGGCTGCTACAAGCAGCACCTGTCCCTCCCGGTTATGGCCCAATACGGGCATGCACGCCGCATGGACGTGTACACCCCGACTTAGCCCTGTGTGAATGAGGCTTATAGGTGTTGCTAAGAAACCAAATGTTAAGACTTTCTTATAGTACTTACATAAAACAAAACATGTATCTTTGCTTGTTAATGCAAAACGACAGATGAGCAATATATAAGGGAGTGTCCATTCTCTCTATGAATGTAATCATAAACTTCCTTTGGCATTCTGTGAAGGATCAATCCATCAGGAAACACTTAGCATATAATTCCAAACCACTCTGCATTTTAAAAACTTGCCATTGTACCATTATGTTATTATGTGCTCACTGAGAGTAATGCAAGGCAACAAAGCATTATCATGTTGTAAGTTCTGTTCTCATAATGTGTTTCTACTTTCACATTCCAAACATGACCACAGAGGAATCATTATCATTCCTCTGCTAGATAAGTGTTAATATTATACAACAGGTGCCAGGGGATGTGGCTGTTAGTCAATGACCAAAGAGATGAGTGGTTTCATTCATATTTAAATAATGCATAGTTAAAATTGTATATGATTAGAGGAAAACCATAGTTTTTAAGATGTTTACATGTTTACAAGACTTGTTCATTTATTTATTTACATATATATGTTGGTGTGGATCAACATATGGGATATTTTATTTATCAGGTTTTGTTGCACAACCAAGAATTGCCTCTGCTTTCCCACCATTCATTGTATGCTTTGTAGCAACACTGACTGGCAACACTGAGAACATGGACCTACTCTATCTGTGAGAATTTATGACACTTGGTGACCTCATATGACTACCACGGTCCCTGGGAAATGTGTGCAATGTAATTGTTTGGGCAGGGTCCTCCTCACTTGCTGTTTCTGAATGTCAATGATGCTTGTCAGTGTTTCTTACTTGGTTTGCCGATTGTACAGCGCTGCAGAATATGTTGGCGCTATATAAATTGTAATTGTTATTTCTAAAGCCTGTTATCAATTGTTGGAGATGAGGACTGATTCTTTGCCAATAAATAATCCATATAGCAAAGTTCTAACAGTTTAGACCTCCTACCGCCTAGAAAGTTATCATAGTTACTTAACATTGCTCGACGCTGATTAGATAAGGAACCCAGAATTAGATCATTCATTTTTAAGGCCAGGAAATAGGCACATGGAGGGGAATTTGTCAAAACTGGAGCAGACAAAATCCGGAGCAGCTGTGCATGGGAACCAATCAGCTTCTCTCTTTCATTTTCAGATCTCAACTGAACAGAGCTGATTGGTTGCCCTGAGCAACTGCTCCAGATTTTGTCTACTCCAGTTTTGATAAATTCCCCTCTCTGAGAGTCTTTACTGTGGCAATATTATATTTTGCTGCTACCATAGGATGGTAATGCAAGTAGTTTGCTTTAGTGTAAGGAATAATTTTAAGGTTAGGGACATTGCTTAAAGCAGGCATCCCAACCTGAAAGAATTCATTTCAGGGAGGTGCCCTCTCCCCTATCCACCCCCCCCCCACCATCCTAAGTCAGCAGGGAGGACACAAACTAGCGTCCTCCCGTCACCGTAAGCTCGGTATACCTCGAGCTATGCTCGCGGTATACTGAGACGGCGCAGCTGAAGCGGATCCCGACAATTATG
>NW_017306636.1:865157-899729 GCF_000935625.1 Nanorana parkeri | reverse complement strand
GGGCCCCCCCCCCCCACCCCCCCCCCCCCCCACCTCCCTGAAATGATGGCAGATAGCAAAGAAGCTAACGCTTCCCTTGCTATTTGCTGTTTTTTTTTTGCATTCTGACAGCTCCTGCTGTCAGAGTAAAAAAAAACAATAAAAAACAATACAAAACAAAATAAAAACAATAAAAAACCCAGACAGTATGGAAATGAATAGCTAGATTGCTATTGGCTATTTGAGTTTGCAATAGCCAATAGCAGGCTGGCTATTGCTCCCACCCACTGCTGCTGCTATTCAGCAGAGGAGGACCTGATGGAGAACTTCAGGTCCACTTCTGCTGATTGACAACAGTAGAGGGCGGGTACAATAACCAATAAAATAGTAGATGCACATCCCAATGGCAGCTGAGAAACCCCATGCATCGCTGCAGCAAATCGGTACAATAACCAGCCTGCTATTGGCTATTGCAAATTGAAATAGCCAATAGCAATCTAGCTATTCATTTCATGCTGTCTTTTTTTTTTTTACTCTGATGGCGGCCCCAATGTCAGAATAAAAAAACAAACAAACCAGATAGCAGGGAAAGGTTTACTTTGCTAGATAGAGCAGAGTTAACCTTTCCGGGAATAAAATGTTTCTCTCACAGGCGTTCGGGAGCCGCTATCTTATAGCGGGAGACTCCCGGAACGTCCTGGAGAGTTGAGATGTCTGGCTTAAAGTGACACTAAACTCAGAAGTTAAATCTTAAAAATGCATTCAAGTACCTTAACTATTAACAAAAATGCACATTATTTGTATATCACTCAGCTGTAGATCCTCAAATCATCTGACACTGTCCTTCCTTCTGGAGGGTGGCTACTTTTGTTCCCCTTGGTCCCTGTGTGTGTTGTAAAGTAGCCACTGCTTCAAGTTCGCTCCCGTGATGGACTACAATCTCATGTTTGGTTTACTAATTTGTATTGAAGTTATAGTCAATCATGGGAACGAGCTTGGAGCTTGCATAAAATATGCCCAGTTCTCAAAGACAAGGTTGTCTCTGAACTAAATTTTTCTCTGAAGGTTAGTGGGAGGGTAATGTTTACAATATTTAACCCTGTTTTTACTGTGGTGGTATATCTCATTATCAGTTGGGGGGGGAGATCGAGAAGTGAGCGAACACATACCGGCGTTCGCTCACCTCTCGATCCTGTCACAGCTCTCTGCCGTGACAGAGGAGGGGTTGAATTCCCCCCTCCCCGCTCCGATCTGTCAGCGCTGACTGGCGGATTGGACGGGGGAGGGAGTGGGTACAGCTGGCTCTGCCTCTAGATAGGCAGAGCCAGCTGTCACTTATGCAGCTGGGCGGATCCAGACATAATTGTCGGGATCCACTTCAGCTGCGGTGTCTCAGTATACGGCGAGCAGTAGCTCGCCGTATACTGTGGCATCTCAGTATACCGTGAGCTATAGCTTGCGGTATACTGAGCTTAGGGTGACGGGAGGACACTGGTTTGTGTCCTCCCGTTACCCTAAGGAGAACTATGGGGAAAAGCCTTAACCCCATAGTTCTCCTTTAAGTTGCTTATGTACAGTTTTGCTTTCCTAAAATTTTTACAATTTTGAAAAAAGGCACAATTTAAAATGTATTAATATTTGTTATTTATTAACGCAATACAGTTTTATCTTTTAGATTTTTGCAAACATTTTGGAAACTATGTTGTGTTTGTGTGCACTAATGATAAATTGAGTGTATTTTTAAAAATAATATAGCTTTGATAAACAGTTGCGTTAAAATCATGGGGGTGGACAAAATCGGTAGCGCCATCTTTTAATCTGCAGGTCCAGAACTATAGCTTTCAGAAAATATATGGCTCGGGGGATCTTTTACTGACTTTCATAGCTGTTAATTAAAAAAAGTGAAAAATAGCAAACATCCGGCCACCTAAGGTGCAAAATGGGAGGCAGAACCTGGCAGTGAAAAGGTTAGAGAGACTCTGTTGCTTTGCCCTAGATGACTATGACAATAAGATATAAAAGCAGCCATATTGGTTAGCCGCTGGAGGTGCCCAGTCATGTGTTGCTCTTTCTGTCTCTCCAGGGCAGTCATGGTCAAGTACAGGTTTGTTTCTCAGGTGATGCATGCTCATTCTGTTCTAAGGAGCTGTTGAAATCTCACAACAAAACCAATTAACATTTGAGGGTTTGTTTATAAATGATTTCAGAAACCAATTCAAAACATGTGCAAATCATGGGTAAAAGTTGTGTGAATCTTGCGTGAAAGCATTTATTAATAGACCCTTTAGATGCTGATTCATCACCAAGCTGCAATTTGTAATTTTGCATACTAATAGTGGTATATCAAGGAGCATGATCACATGAGATAATGTCATGTGATTCAATTACAAAATTTAAATGTGTTTTATTTTTAAAAAGTAAAACAAAAATATATATTTTTTGTATTGAAAAACCCCCCATTTATATGTGCATTTATATGTGCATTAACTTGCTCCCTAACTCACTCCCCAGCCTCGGCTGGAAGGTGAAAATTATGGTCAAGGCCCTGGCCAAGATTGCCCTTGCTGCTCATCGGAGAGATGGAGTAAGGAAGGGAGATCCTGAGCTCCTGGTTTCCTTGCTTGGATGGGGTTTCGGAGAAGGAAGTAGCTGGGCAGTTTATGCAATATAAAGCCCTTAAAAAAGCATAGAAAAATCAATGTGTCCAGTGCCATTAGCACTACACATTGGACAATAAGATATTTTCTTGCCATTCATTTTAGGCTGGGATTCACTAAAAATGAATGGTAAGTTTGCATGCGGTATTATCTATTTTCACACATATTTGCATGAGGAAGAAGGTTTGCATGGCAGTGCTGAATCATCTTTGGTGGCTAGAGCTCTCGCAGTGGGTAAACAGAGAATCTGCTTCATGGTATACATTTGCTTACCAGTCGTTGTCCTGCACCTCTGCTATGTCATGTTAAATGCAAGGTAAGTTTTATAAAGTAGACAAGGAACAGATCTATTTGCATAATGGGGGATGTTTTCTCACACCTACTCACCTTAGATAAGCTTTGGGGATGTAGTCAGTAGAGGCAAATATCTGAATTGTTCCACATGAGCCTAGCAGTTTGGGTATGGAGGTATCACAGTGTAATAATACCTCCAGGGCTGCCAGTACTGCTAATTGTGTTTGCAGAATCTCTGCCACAATTTCCAGAATCCCTGCCAAAACGTCTAGTGGCACTATCAGAATTTCCCCCAGTACCTCTAATGGTGCTCACAGAATCCTCCAGGTCTCCCTGAAACAATGTGGGATGTGTCCCTTTATCAAAGGTGTATTTAAGTAGCAGCCACTTCTAGCTACTTAGATTTGTGTCAACAGAGCCATAATATGTTACAAAGTGATTGGTTTCTTGCTGACCAGATCAATCTGACCACCCTCTTGCCGGCTGCCTGTCTATGACCTCAGCTTGGTGACAGTGAGAGACCTCTTCATCCCAAATTCAAGCAGCTTTGGCAGGACATTGGGAAGCATATACCTCATGCTCTCACCACTCTGCCATCACAACTCCCCATGCCCACTCTTGTTACTCTGACACCCTAAAAGAACACTCCACTCTCTTGCAGCCCCCTCCCTTACTCTCGCCATTACCGGACCACACCCCCATCCCTGTGCTAGCATTATACTCCCCTCTCCCCACTTTACTCAAATCTCCTGCCCCTCCCTCACCACTTAGACAGCAACACCCTACCACCCGCTGCATCCACATATATGTGTAACTTGTAATGTAATTATTATATAGGGAATGTTATACATACCTTGATTACAATAATAGGGCAATACAATCACAGATTACTATTAACTACAAATTACTACTAAAATGTACTATTTAACAAATTTCTATGTATCCAAGTCTAAAAGCAGGATTTGCAAAAATCAATAAAGAATATACAAATGTAATACCTCTTTCTGTTAACATGAAACAGCAAAACCTAATGACAAATCAGCAACCTGTTGACCCTACAGGTCTGTATTTTAATGCCTGTCATTTGCAATTTGCTGAATCTTTGTGCTTTGTGACATTTGTTAGTATCTGGCACTGTAATTACTACCAATGTTATACTTGAAAGGAGCAGTGAGAAGAATGTGAAATGTAAACTACTACTGGGACTCCTGGATGCTACTCTTCAGCACACAGTTGGGGGTGCAGTCAGATTCTTGTGTTGGACAGAATGTACCGTGTAATGTCCTGACTGATTTGCTTGTGTTTACATCTAGCAGAAATAGGTTTACCGGCACAAGATGTATTATTTATTGTGAATGCTGCAAAATGTTGTTTTGACATATAGTAAAGCATTGCGAGCAGGAAGGTAAGAAGCTTTTAGTGCAGAAGAAAAATAGTATGCCTCTTTTGCAAACAAACAAAAACATCTTCCTGCTTGGAATTTTGTAGTTTTAAAGATACAGTTCCATTCTAACAACCAGGGGGACATGGAGGTAAAGAACACATTTCGGATCAGACATGTTAATGTTACAAATAAAAAAGATAAATGATGCTACCACCTCTATAAAGAAAATAAGGTTGTCTACATTAAAGTCAAAATAGTTTAACTAGCAAAACATTTACCCTTTGGGATGCTGTTGATTTCGTTTTCATGGTCTCCCATGGTTTCTTTTCACCATGACATCATCACTGAGCGCCACAATTGTGAAAGTTCCAATTGGCCAACATACAAAACAATCCATTCATTGGCCAGGAATTGTGAAACCTAAAATTCTTCTGCCTGGAAAATCATATGACAAAAAAGAATATTGGTGATAGAATGATTCATTGGTGTTTCTATTATTGTTAGGTGATTGGAAAACAGGTCTAATACTGTTTGTCTTGCCATACAGAATGAAACATAAGACTGTCTATATCCATTCTTATATGAACGTCTTGACTATATCAACTGTGGTTGTAGACACATATAGAAATCATAAACTGGCTCTTGTCTGTGCTGTAATCACCAGAGAAAAAAAAACTGACCTTTAACATTGAATCCTAGAGAGGAATACTTTCCTGAGCATGTGGAGACAGCATATGATGCAATTGAACATTGTCTATATATAGGTCTTATTGACCAATTATGTCAGGTGCCTGTGTACATCAATATGTTTACCCTCCATTAGGTTCAATGAGTCATATCAGAAGTGCTTTGTCAGCTACATCACACTGATACAACACAAGCATAATAAGGGACAGGCTTAAAGTGACATTAAAGTCACAAATTCTTTCCTCCCCCATGCTGCTATAAGGACTTACCTTAAGTGATGCCTCTTTATCCGATCATCTTCTTCCTTCCACTTGTATTCAGCAATCCTTCCAGCGCTGGTCTCTGATCCAGCGCTGACTCCTCGTGTCCCACAATATCTGTCCGACGTGCACGCTCCCAATTGCGTACATTCAGCTCCACTGCGTCTCTCTTCTTCTCCCCACCGATGATCTCCACTGCGAATGCACCCGCCCCATCATCCTGCACGGCCGCCCGAGAAGCTTCAGATCGTCAGATGGGGGTGAATGGTGGAGACACAGGTAAGTTTTTATCTTTTTGGTAACTGTTTTATTTTGTAAAATGTTTTTGCATATATCTACTGCTTTCTAGCAGTAGATATATGCAAAAACAAAGAACAGTTTAATTCTACTTTAAATTTCAATGTAGCAATGAAGCATAGGCCTAGACTGAAAAAAAATTCCATTGCAGTGGCAAATGGGCTATAATTGGTCATCCAAACAGTCCACGTACATGAGCCATCATTTTTTTTTGGCAGTAATGCGCAACATCCAGCATTACAATAAGTATTTTAAGGGAATTTTCACACTTTCGAAAAAACAATAAATGCACCCTTCTCTATTATTATTTTTTTACTTTGGAGCCAGTAAAGCACCGCTTTCAGTGGATCATGGGTGCAATGCTCTGGCTCCTGCAGACTCTTCCTCCCATCCATGTCTGCACCTTGGTATGGAGATAAAGTAACATGGACAGCAGGAAGAATAAATGGACTACAAGTGTGGTGATGTCACCACACTTCAAGTCCCTCTGCTGCGATGACTGATGGATCTTGTAGTTTCTCTATTCACAGATCTTGTCAAAGGATCTGTGAATGGATGACGAGGTTGCGAAGTGACCATGTTTCATGTTACACCCTATATATGGGTGTAACATGAAACATGGCCAGAAAGGTAAACGTAGCCTTTAACACTATTTAACTGCGTTGTTACTACTAACACAGTACTGTTTATAAACTATAACTATGCAACCTTTTGCCTAAACATCTGTTACCTAGTTGTGACAGCCATAAAGAAAAGCTCCAGATAAAAAAACATAATGTCATGATCTCAGTTACAGTATATGCCACACATATTGACCTACCATGAGCAGGTCACACAGTATAGTTACATACTGATTGCACAAACTCTATATAATCACCCTTAACTCTACCAACAAATATATTGTGTTAACCTACCCTAACATTCTATTGAATTTATACTTAAAGGAGAACTATGGGGTTAGGGCTTTACCCCATAGTTCTCCTAAGGGTAACGGGAGGACACAAACTAGCGTCTTCCCGTCGCCCAAAGCTCAGAATATACTGAGACGCGGCAGCCGGAACGGATCCCGACAATTATGTTTGGATCCACCCAGCTGCCTGAGTGACAGCTGGCTCTGCCTATCTAGAGGCAGAGCCAGCTGTACCCGCCCCTCCCCCGTCCGTTCCGCCAGTCAGTGCTGGAGGATCAGACAGTGGAGGGGGGAATCCAGTCCCTCCCCTGTCACGGCTCTCGGCAGGATAGAGAAGTGAGCGAGCGACGGTATGTGTTCGCTCACTTCCCAATCTACTGAGCCGACCTGTGACAGTTTTATTGTCACAAGTCGGCTCAGATTATGAGGCTGAGTGAAAATCACTCACCTCATAATTCTCCTTTAATTCCACTACATAGTTTTGAATAAATCTAAATGAGATTTTACAATCCTACTGTAAGATATCTGGGCAGCTTTACTTTTATCTTGTATATGCAGTATTTTATACCCTTCAGTTCTTGAAATGGTACTCCTCAACCAACAGGGTGACTATAGGAAAAAAAAGTTGAACTCTAGCTTTGGAAAACTATATATTCTTTCACTGATTCAGCTTGGCACAAATATAAGTAGAAATGATCCCTGGGAGGGCCATGGGGGTTGTGTAATACACTGTAGTAACTTCATCTACTACAGTGTATTACAGCATCTTCTGGATATAGGAACAGCCACTGTGCTAAGCCACTTCCCCTGTTCTGTTACAACACAGAGGGTCACCTGCTTGGCACACTAGGCATTCGCTGAATGGCCGCTGTGCTGAGACAGCAACCTGCTGTGTTTTAACTGCACAGGGGAAGTGGCTCAGCACATGTTTGTTCCTATATCTGGAAGACACTGTAATACGCTGTAGTACCTGCGGCTACTACAGTGTTTTGTTCAATCCCTGTGGAACTGCCAGGGATCATTTATACTTGCATTGTGCCAAGCTGGACCAATGTAAGTATATATACATTTTTGAAGCTGAACTTTCAAATACAGGATCGTAAATTGCGCTCCTGTATTTGCATGTAACGGCTTCATTCTTTCATTACTGAAAGTAAGAAGCTTCTACAAAAAGCTTAATTATTTCATTAATGAATGCCTAAAAACTGAGGCATTCATTAATGACTGATAACCGCTGAGAATCAGCTGTTACCAGCATTACAAAGCCTGATATAACTCGTCACGTACAGTGTACGTGGCCAGTCATATAGGCACAAAGTGTCGGGACGTACACTATACGTCTCCCGTCACAAAGGGGTTAAGATGGCCATAGAAGAATTAAATTTTTGCCATTTCCTGCAGAATTGTTGAAGTTGCCAGGTCGAAAATTGTTGGCCAAACAGTGTTTGAAGCCAACCAGATGCAGTCACTGTTTGGGTATTCTGATAGACACACGTTTCAGCTGTCAGAATACAGTAGTCAGTAGGGGAGATTCCTCTATTCATCCTCTTTAGCATGAATGGGGGAATTGAGTGATTTCTCCCACTCAGCCTATAGGCGTATGGAGTAAGGAGTATGGCCAGCTTTACAAGACTGTGAAAAGCAGTGGAGACTTCACACGAGTGTAAACAACAAGCAATTTCTTTGTGTTAATATAGCTTTCCAAATTGATCACTACAGTGCCATCTTCTTTACATGAATAACAAATGGTCTAGGACACACAGCTTGTTTACATCACGTTTCATCTTGTCTGGCAAGCTTTTCAAGTTGTAATGCCCACCAAGCTTTGCAAAAACCTCCTTCCAAGTCAATTCAAGCATGCCACAAAAGCATTTTGAGCAATCCTAAGGAGTTTGGCACAATTTTGAGGAGTGTTTTTCTTTGTTTTCCTACAACCTCAAAGAGCAGATGTTTCTGAGAGCTTCAGAAATTACTTTCTAATGCCTCCAAAATGCATGCCAAACATGCCTAAAACGCAAACTAACAGTGTAGGCATTTCAAAACAATACACCATCCGTCCGCACTCCATAGGTCGCTGGAAACGTCTTTTATTAAAGATCATACAGCTGCACAAAGTGCCGCCTCAGGTCCACCTAAACTAATGCGTTTCACTGTACGATTAAGCCCAGGATTGGGTGAAATGCGCTGGAGGGGCGAACCTGAGGTGGGATTTTGTGTAGCTGTGTGAACTTTAGTAAAATAAGTTTCCAACGACATACTGAGTGCGGCCTGATGTTTTATTGTTTTGATGGTGTCTAACGTGGGAGTGAGGATGAGCTCCAGCCAGTGAGCACCTGGATTTTGTGTGCTGTGGAGAAGCGGTGCAATCTTTTGAGTGTTTTTGGTATAGGCGTTTCAGTCCTAATGCCCTTAGAGTGCTGATGATTCCTCTGCCAGTGTGTGTGTTGCTGTACAAAAGGCAAGCATCAGCACAAAGTCAAGTAGTTATATTAGCTGCATTTAAAGCTACATGTAATACAGTTATACAATCATTGACATTTTTGTTTCTAACATTTGCCTAAATTTTTAGTCAGAAAATAGTAGATATGTTCTTTTTCCCTATAAAATGTGATTCAAACTTAAATGACAAAGTATTTTTTAAGTTATTGTCATAGTTATCGGATAATATTTTAAAAATGTAATAAAGCTAGAAGAACATAGAATAAAGGAATCTTTATAATCTCTTTTTAATGGAATTGGATATATTCATGAATAGATTAAAATTCCTGACATTCCTAAAAGCCCCCTCATCTTGAAGACCCTTGGTCTCCAGAATTCCAGGCAATCTTCTACACATAGTATAGATCATATATCATACCCTATCATGATATTTTGGCTATGACATGTTGTATCCTGTAAATAGTAAGGTTCGTGATTCACATATAAGCTCAGCGTGACAGCCATCATTCTACCATTATCATATATCCATCCTGTGCTCTTGTACATTGTTTTCCATTCTGAGTTACACATTTGTTTTAACAGCCCTCCCTGCACCAGTCAGTATACATAGACATCTGTCTCCTGGGTTATTCTATTTCTGTTTCTGAGGCCCAGACAGGCCTGTGAATCTCCACTCCTGCTAACAAGTGTCCAGTAAGGGAAATAACTCTATAATGTATGGATCCTCTTGGCTTTGACACTGTTCAAAACACAACCTAAAAATAGGGAATAGTTGAAATTCATTGAAGTCAACTGCATACCTGTCATTTTCTTGTTATTTCAGGGTAATCCTTTCCCCACAAATTAATTTCCTTACAGAACATTGTATAAATATCTAACAGTGCATTTTAAGTGAATTTAATTTGTTGGACTCAAAACGGATAATATTTTGTATAGCTCTAGGCGGGCTGGAAAATATCCCTTTGGAATAGCTATATGGTACCTGCTGGCTCCCACACAGCCGTGCCATCCACTCACTTTCAGGATCTTGTGAATGGAAGACTACAAGTCCTGTCTGTCAGCTTGGCAGAGGGACTTGTAGTTTGTATGGGAGACATGACATCTCCGCACTTGTAGTCCATTTAAATTCCTTTGAAAGTCTGGACCTTGGTACACACTTCGGCTAGGGGGAACAGTCTGCAGGAGCTAGAGCATTGCACCCATTTGGCTGCAAAATTGGGAATACATTTTAAGCATGCCAATTGCATTTACATTGTATTTGAAACATGTTTTTTTTTTTAAATTAATATATACCTGCTATCTATATTATAATCTGGGGATGCACCGATACCGGTTCTTCCGATAGCATGGAGCCGCGGCTTTTTGATTGCCTGGGAAGCCCCCTCCATGCTGTTTGGCTGACTCCATGCTGATTGGCCGGGAAATTACCCGCCACCCAGCTTCCTGATTGGCCGGAAAGCCGGCTCCATGTTCCCTTGCAGCACCGCTGGTCAGAGGAAATCTCCCTCTGACTGGAATTTCCGGTATTGGGGGTAAGCATCGGAGCATTTGGGCGAGTACGAGTACTCGCCCAAATACTCGGTATCAGCACTGATACTATTATCGGTGCATCCCTATTATAATCAACAGGGTCAACAAATTCCACAGTGCTTGGCAAAGTATATAGACTCATTATTTTTAGATCCTGTCACCAGAATGCACACATACCTTATTTTTCTTTTCCTACCCACAATGGCCCCACAATGGCCATTTTTTACTAAGGGTAGATTACTAGATCTTCCTTTACTTCCTGGAAATCAGGCACATGTGACTAGAACATGTGACCATGCACATCATCTCAGGGGAGAAAAATGCCTTTCACTGAGATCTCATGAGAATATACACTCAGTGGCCAGTTTATTATGACCACCTGACGTTTGTAGGCAAATTAGCTATAATTTTGCGCTGAAGTTGCTAGAGGGCCAGCCCATTATAAATGGGGAAGCAGGCTGTTTACCACGACAGTAGAAGTGATTTTTTTCTGAAGATATGGGTAAACAACGCGATTTAACAGCCTTTGAACGTGGGATGATATGGCGCTCGGAGCCATGGAGCGAGTATCAGCAAAACAGCAGAATTCGGTAAATGTTCAAGAGCAACTGTTGTTAAAGTGTTTAAAGACTGGACTGTCAGCCAAAATCTGGGTCTGAACGTGCGAATTGTGGCCGTCAGTGACTAGTCAATGTTAGGGCAGAACGGAGAGTGGCAAGACTGGTACAAGACAACAGAAGGGCAACAGTGCAGTGTCAGATTCCTCGCATCACCTTTCAACATCTCGTGGAGTCACGAGGCGGCCCAACGAAGTCATCTCGTGGAGTTATCTCGTGGCCCAACGAAGTACTGATGGGGTGGTCATAATAATATGGCCACTCAGTGTAGATAAGATTTCCCAGCAATGCTCTGCTGATGGATGCACCTGCCCAGGATGCAACGCTTGGGCACATTATATCACTAATGCACAAGAGGACCAGGAAGTGGAAAAACTATAATTGTAAGTAAAATAAAAATATGTTTATTCAACTAATGAATGTAACATGATTTCATATCAGCATGCAGAGCTGATGTGATTTTTAGTGATGGGGTAAAGATCCACTTTTTTGCCAGTTGGCCTCAATGCCAATTCCATTTTTTGGGTTGTGGGAAGGAATTGCATCACCTAGCAGAAACCCATTAAAACCTATGGAGGACATAAAAACTTGTTTCAGAGAGCACAAGAGCACTTGTGTTAGGAATTAAGCTCAACCCCTAGTGCTGCATTGCAAGCATACCAACTAGCCAATGGGACAATTAGAAATAAATGAAGAGATACTTTGGGTTGATTATTGGGAGCTGGTAAAATAAATGTGAATGTAGGGGCCTAACTATGGTTCTAAAAAACTATGGGCACAACCAGCTAACAGTCTCTTTTAGTATTGTGTGACTTCTAGTGATAGGAATAATGTCTATTAGCAGAGATCCACAAGAAAAGTACCACAGTTGTAGTTTCCCATGCTTCTTGCAAACAATGGCCATAGCAACTAATCACGTGCAAGAGTGAAGAGGTTCCAAGGAGGGACGATGTTTTCCTGTGTGCTACAATACATTTTTCAGGGAAGTTTGCGGTGTGTGGCTGGACTTTTGTTCTGTGAGTAACTGCTGATGTTGGTGCAAGACATGCTCGGCTGGTGTGCGCCCTCCGTTCTCTCTGGTGTTGCTGTGAAGGATCAGTGATTTTAGGCTATGGAATTCAATCACATGCCATGGTTCTTTTTTCTACATAGGTTAAAGAATTAAAGGTTAAAATTACTGTGGGCAACAGATGACGTTTTGCTTAGTTCTAGATCTTAAAATAAATTAGCTGAAACTATCACAAGCTTTTTTTGGAGGGCATGGCTCATGTCATAACATGAGCTCCTACTTTTTTTTCCAATTGATGTAACCATGTCCAGATAATTAATCAGCCCACTTAAGTAGCACAAACTGTGAAGCCAAAATATACCAGGTGACGCAGAAAACTCATGCGAAGTCCCAGAGAGTCAGCAGGATTTACAGGCTTTAGTGTTCTCATTTGTGTGATTGGCAGGATGTATTTTTATCTAATTCATGTCAGAAAATAAATGTAAATAAGTTGTTATAATCACATGTAATGGTGGCATTATCTAAGAGTATAAAATGTAGCCTCAAGTATTATTCTGCTTAAGTTACAGATGTCAGTTGTAACTGGACAAAGTCAGCAAAATATAGAACATTCTTAGGGGTTGATTGGTGCACAGGGAAGCTCTGCTCTGTGCAGTTAGGCCTGTTATACATGATTAAAATTGTCCTGCTACTGGCCTGGTTTTACATTGTTGTATCCTCTTCAGTTTCATAATTCTTGTCGTAAAAACCCTAGGCTGTGCTCTTTGTCTCTAGTACATTTTTTCCAATTCTCCCTCAATGAAATGTCCGGCTGCTGGCCAATTTTACACTGCTGTGTCATCTGCAGTCTCTTCGTGTATTTTAAACCTGTCTGTACTCATTTTCTCTAGTACATTTTGGCCAATTCTCTCTCATTAAAATGTCCTGCTGATGGCCAATTTTACACTGCTGTGTCATCTGCAGTCTCTTCGTGTATTTTAAACCTGTCTGTACTCATTTTCTCTAGTACATTTTGGCCAATTCTCTCTCATTAAAATGTCCTGCTGATGGCCAATTTTACACTGCTGTGTCATCTGCAGTCTCTTCGTGTATTTTAAACCTGTCTGTACTCATTTTCTCTAGTACATTTTGGCCAATTCTCTCTCATTAAAATGTCCTGCTGATGGCCAATTTTACACTGCTGTGTCATCTGCAGTCTCTTCGTGTATTTTAAACCTGTCTGTACTCATTTTCTCTAGTACATTTTGGCCAATTCTCTCTCATTAAAATGTCCTGCTGATGGCCAATTTTACACTGCTGTGTCATCTGCAGTCTCTTCGTGTATTTTAAACCTGTCTGTACTCATTTTCTCTAGTACATTTTGGCCAATTCTCTCTCATTAAAATGTCCTGCTGATGGCCAATTTTACACTGCTGTGTCATCTGCAGTCTCTTCGTGTATTTTAAACCTGTCTGTACTCATTTTCTCTAGTACATTTTGGCCAATTCTCTCTCATTAAAATGTCCTGCTGATGGCCAATTTTACACTGCTGTATCATCTCAATTCTTAATGTGCGTTTGATAGAAACTTCATGAAACTCTAGTAATGTATATAGTGTAAAAAAAAGTATGACATTTAATTCTCGAATTGCTGGAGGGAATGAAGCCAAATCCTTTTTTTTTAGTTTTGGATTTAGTGGAGAGGGTATAAACACCTGTCAGGTTTTTATTGCTGTCTGTGTGCCCATAAGGGAGATTCACCCTCTCTATTTGTCCTGGTGACCATTATTAATGAAAGTGAATGCCAAATTTTGGGTTGTCACCAGAACAATATGGGAAATGTTCCAATCGGGAGAGTAGTTCTGCTGACCACCAGGGATTTCCCTCATTTTGGAGGAATTTCCTGTTGCTTCAGTTCTAGTTTAAGATATTCCAACAGGTGGAAACTCCCAGGTTCAGAGATTTCTCATTATATATCAATTAAATATTTCTTAGCTTTGTTGCTACAGGAAAAAACGGACACTCCACACCTGATTATAATTTTCAGAACAAGTGCTTGAATGACCCTTAACCATTGGGTGTCATTTCTTCTTTATACAAATATCTCACTGCAATGCAATACGTTACAGAGTTTACATATATAACTAAAAAAAGAGCTAGACCTGGGGGTTACTCTTAAACACTCAGACAGGGATAGAATGGCTAGCAGGCCGTTTAATGTGATAGCTCCAAAAAAATCCTACAAAATGCTAATGCGATGGTACTTAAAGCAAGAAGCCCAGAGATTTCAGTATACAGTCTGATCCACTCCACTCATCCACCTGTTGCAATTAAACACAAAATCCCTGTGATGCCTTACTGAATAAAAAGGTTCAAGATCTTACAAAATATGAAGGTACATTGGTCAATCATTTTTTTTCTATTCACCATACGGACGATTGTGAAATCCTGAGGACAACCCAATCTAATTTTTGGAAGTCAAACTACGTATTATGGGCACCATGATCAATTGGAAACTCACACAAACTTACACAAAATTCTCATGAGTCTGGTATCCATGGATTGAATACCTTAAACTTAGTGGGTTTGATAATGTTATTGCATCTGTTATGACCTCTGTAATTTTGAGGTATTCTGCCAGGGGTCACCCACTTTCCTCCATCTCTCCTTTTCTTTTAAGCACTAGGCTAATTTTCCTCTTTTTTTCTTGTTTCTTCATTCCCCTAACTGGCATTTTTTCTTGTTTACTGGAATTCACATATGCTATTTTGGTCCGTAAATTGACTTGATGGAACGTACTAATAATGACTGATATGCCTCATCTACCCATGGGTGTTTAGCAATATGTCTTTCTACTTCTTCAATGGCTTTATAACTTTCAGATTTGTATTTCATACATGTTGTCGCTTTTGATCTGTGACTGTGCCAAGGGTATTTACCTGGGATGCTATTGTGCCTTGTTGCAAATATTGGATTGTAATATACTGTCTTTTCTTTAAAGTCTGCTTTGTCTATGCAACACAAGCGGTGACATTATCACTGTGCTGTGCATAGCCTAAGCACAGAACAGAGCTGTGGGAGGGGTCAGCAGGCCCCACCCACTACAGGCTGCCAGCAGAAAACTATAGGAGTGGGCAGCTACAAGACCAGACTCCCTGCACAAGGAGAGAGAACAACAGTGACTAATCTTTGTTACAGGAAGTTTCTGCACAGTGACAAAGTATCACACTGGATTACCGCACAGATCACTGCACATAAACACATGAAGATCCAAGTATCTTGTGTTTAGACAATATTTGTTTATCCCGGAGTTCAGCTTTAAAGATTATGTGGGATTTTAGTGAATGGATTTAAAAAAAATTGAAGCTAAGCATAGATTTATTGGAGTGCCTAACCATCATCTTATGTGAACAGACACTATCAGGCATACTGAAAAACTCTCACTTATGAACCTCAAACCTTTAACTTGAACATAATATCATAGTATCAGCAAGGCCCCTTTTCATTGTTTTAACTTTTCAGATTTCCTTTTTCTTAAAAAAACACTCCTTGAAAAATTATTATTAACCCTTGCAATGGGGCTCCCCCCGCACTGCAAGTGTTAACTGCTCGTAAGTCATCCTCACCTGAATCTTGGTTTCAGTTGGCTGTCACAGTGCTCCCTTCAGGCTGTCTACTCCTCTGCTGAAGTGATGGTATGTCCCTTGGCATCCTCATGTCCTATACACTGCAGGGACGTGCGGTCAGGGGAGGCTGGTGAGGCAGAGCCTCACCTAGAATTATGGAGGAAAAAGCTGTCAGCTTCATGTCTGAAGCTGACAGCTTTTTCTCCATTCAGATCAGCATCTAACAGGTTACACAGCAGGGAAATCCTCCCCGCTGTGCAACCTGTCATGGACGGAGCATCTCAGCAGTGAGGAGCAGGTCAAGGACAGGGAGGCTCCTCCCTTCCTCCTTTACACTAGCTTGGGGACGGGTTTGGGGCGGGACTTCGTCTGACGAGGTGGAGCTTTGTCCGGTAGGGGTGGAGCTTTGTCCGGCTGCGGGGGCGGGGCTTCTGTCGGCGAGGGTGGGGCTAGGGAATGCCTCACCCCGAACAAAGTGTATTACACTGTGTACAGAACATGATGACTCACGGGACCTTAGACCTCTGCAGACGAGGAAGAGAGACACTAGAAGGGCTGGTCTAAGAACAAGCTAACCTGGACGATCGGGGGAGTATAACCTTTTTATTTTAGTCCCTAGACCAAAATTTCACAGCTAGCCGTTGCAGTGTAGGGGTAGCCCCACTGTAAGGGTTAATTAGAAAAAACTCCCAGAGTGTCTCTTTAATTACTGCACCGTAAAGCTCCTTTTTTACACCCTGTGCATGTATTTATTAATACATTTAAAAAGGACCTTCTCCATATCCAGTCTTCTAAACATCACTGCTAACCATTCAACCTGATATCGTATCCGAAGGACTGGGCAAATTCCAACTTTGAAAGAGCCTATTGCCTTTTTATGTAGTAAGATACAATATATATTAAAAGCTGCCTTCCTACTCATGCAGCAGTCAAGGGAGTTGAATTTTTTTCATGTTTGCCAGAGTGTCCGATAGGTCATGTCTTACATGTTGCCTTAAAAGCATAAACACCAAAGTAGATGAAAAAGAAAAGGGAAACATATGTGTTGACAACTGCGCTGAAATCATTGTATTTTCACAGCTGTGGTTTCACTTGCAACTTTCCCCTATATTGTGTTGTTTAAAAGCAAGGAACATGTTTAGTCTTTCATTGTTTCCAAACCATGAAGGGCTTTATGGTTGACTGAGTGCTATAGTACAATATGGCAAAGCTCCAAATGGGCTATTTAGTTAAAAACACAACACAAGGCACAAAATATGATGTGTATGTACAGAAAGAGAAACATATTTACACCACCCACATTTCCAGGAAATTGTTAAAAAATACATTTCCCATGTCTATTGTTTTTCATTTCACTATATTAACGTATGACCTTCAGGACCAGATCCTGTCCACCAGACATTTGATATGGGTTTTTTTTTCCCCTCGCTGGAATGTTCATCTAAGATCTGGGGGCATAATTTGTCATCAAAATATCAGCATGCAGCCTTCTATTCCTTGTTTATATTTGTGTTATGTCTTGTAGGATGAGTGCACTTTCAGTGACAGGAAATGACTTAAAAATGCAAACAAAATGCATGTAAAACACATAAGAATGCATCAAAATGCATGTATAACACACAAGGCTCCATTCACACATGGACGTATTCCGCACATACTGAAGCCTAAGAATGCATCAAAATACATAAAACACATTCAAAATGCATATAAACACATAACGTGTTTGCAACGCATAAAAATGATTCAATGCATCAAAACGAATGTAAAATACATAAAAAATGTCAACAAAATGCATGTACATACATAAAAATGCTTCAAAATACATGTAAAACGCATACAAATGCATCAAACGCCATGTGAAAGATGACAATGCATCAAAATGCATGTAAAACACATAACAAAAACAATACATGTAAACATGTATTCATAAACAATTTGCAGAGCCATTCAACCTGCAAAATTGCATGTACATTTATTCTGTGCAAATGTAAGTAAAAATAAATGTCGTTAGCACATTTTTTTTCCAGATTGAATGTAATTTCAGGTAAATACTGCATTATGGCCACAGATGGAGCTGAGGAGCAAAGGAAAAAAATACTTCTTTCATATGCTCCTCAGCTCCTTCTGTGGCCATAATGCAATATTTCACATGCAATTTTGCAGGGCGAATGGCTCTGCAAATTTTTTATAAATACATTAGGAAGCAAAGTGATTAAAATGTTAGTGATTTTTGTTTTGGATTCAGGACTCCAATTATCACCTTAAGGTAGGGTTGCCACCTGTCCAGGATTCACCTGGACAGTCCAGGTTTTGAATGCTGTGTCCAGGTTTCATGGCAGCAGACAAAAGATAGTCAGGCAGACAGGGGCAACCAAAATTAAGATAGGGGCTACTGGCCCCCCACAGAAAATAGTCTCAACTGTGATATTTACATATGAATGGGTGGCGCTATTTACATATGAATGAGCCATGACTAATTCTCCCAAAAATATGTCTGCGCGTTGCTAGAGTGGTCGGATTTCGCTTGAAGAAAAGGTGGCAACCCTACCTTAAGGGCTCATAGAAAAATTAGGATAGGTTTGATAGGTTTTTATAGGTTTATAGGTATAAGCCTTTATAGGTTTAACATGCATTAGCCTAGTGCTAACATAAAAAAAATGTCTGCGTTTTTCAAACTTTTCTGATGCCAGAGGAAAGGTTTTAAGTGCACTCTGGGATGATACATATTCTTTAAGATGCCGGGAATATGACGGGTTAAGCTGGATAAGCACTTCCCACATTCCCACTAGGCATCCGGCAGGAACAAAAAACGTTGTAGCTGAGGTTTTCATCACCCCAATGCAATGCTGAATTTGTCTATACACACACGAACACTTACATTATAAATAATGACAAAAGTCGTCAATCATGAGAAGGCTCTAAAAAAAATGCTCAAAGCTCTGTAAAATGAGGCCTGTGTGAAGGAACCCTTATGGATTTTCCAACATGTCGGAATATCTTTGTAACCATTATCCTTTACCTTTTCTTTTCAAAGAAAGAGGAAAGGAAATTGTATGAGCTGCAATTACAGTAAATGATTGCTAAGCATTGGAGAAACATTGTATTGAGACAATTGTTTAATCGTTAATCGTTCAACAGGCTTTATTCGAAAACAAAGAAAAGTTGTGCATTTGCATGTATTTAGGTCTTATGGAAACATAATCAGGTTCAACACAGAAGGACAAACAAGAGACCTATCTGTAAGAACAAATAACATTGTGAAAGGGAAGGTAGGGAGATTTTGGGAGCGGAAGGTCGGGCTATAGGGTAAGGGTACAGAGAAAAGAAAAAAAAGGGGTGAAAAAGGGGAAAGAGTAGGGAAGGACTCTATGTTGGGAAGGGGGGGGGGGCAGACATTGTGCCTAACAGATAATTGATAGCAAAAGGAAAAGATGGTCTCACACGATAGCCAACATATTGAAGTATGGAGGTCACATGGTCAGTAAGACCGAATGGAAGGAGAGGCACAAGTAGGCTTTGATCCAGGAAATCCATATCTTCCGGAATGTAATCATAGTGTCATTTTGTAGGGCCGTAAACTTTTCAGAAAACATTACCTGAAATACCAGGGCTTAACTGCAGATCTTTTATATGTTGTAATAAAGCATATGAGGCATTTCCCTGTATGATTGCTTACAGGATCCAAACGGATCATGTTCATACATTGTCCTCTCTGTGGCCAATATATTGCCCCAATGCTCGGAATCTTTCTATGAAGAATTGTCACTGAGGTACTCAAGATGAGAAACATATGTACTTTTGATTGCTAAGATAACGTACTACTAAATGTATAAAATAAAAAATACTCTGTATATGCAAACAGTTGTACTTATGGCAGCATCACATGGAAGTTCATTATGGTAAATCAGATTAATCTCTCATTACTCTATCTTGCAAAGTTTAAATTGAATCAATATGCGACTGCAAATTGCTGTTGCTTGACATCACCAGCGCTTTAAGGCTTCTGCCAGTATCATTTACTTGTCCAAAAGATTGAGAAAAAAAATTGCACTGTTTCCCAGACACTTGTGAGCAGTATTAGCTAATAAAAGAGCACAGATTTATTTTATTATTTAACCTATTATTGCTGTTTTTCTTCTTTATATATATTTACAATGTTTCTCTGTGATAACCCCTACTATAAATTATGTGTAATGATCATCATGCCAGCATGACAGTACCCATTCTCTTGCCAGCTTACCGGCCAGCATCAACATGTGATTATTATTTTCCTTACTACTAAATGAACATGTCTAAAGTTAAAACATATCTGAACCCAAGAAACAAACAAGTAATTTGTTACAACTTACCAGCTATCAGATGTGAAGGCTGCATTAGCTTTTTTCTAACAAAGGCTCCTTTTTTAACTGCACACTTCCTGTCATAGGGTGACACTGCTCACACAATATCTATTGCTTCCACAATGTACTGTATCTGTGCTGGAGCTGTGTTATGGGTGGCCCCACTGGCCACCTTTTCCAAATTCCTGGAGTTCCTCTTTAAGTGATGTTGACCACTGACACCAAATTACACGAATATTACAACCAAGTTTACTGGTAATTTTAATTTCTGATATGTTGGCATCCCAGAGGCAGAGGGTTTACAATATGTACTGCTCACCTCCTCTAGAACGGAAGGGGTCAAGCAATTTGTCCATCTGCTGACATTGGTAAATGATTTGCCTTTTACCGAACAACAGAATGCAAATGAAATAAAGCAAAATTATGGATCAAAATGTAATCTTTTTTTTTTTTTCTCCATACCATATGCTTTGGTCTTCACAATCTGGTTCCTGCTAAGTTCCTGGGCTTTATTCACACTGAGCAAAAGTCCATTATTCACATAGAAAATAGTTTTTCATGTACCAGACCTGGAAACCTTTACATGCCTATTGGGTGCTCTCTGCTGTTTCTTAAAGGCAAATCAATACATTCATTGGGAAGGGGTAAGCAGGGTGCTCCATTTGTCAAAAATTAAAACTTATGAAAAAACCCTAATGATTAACTTCTTTTATTTGCTTCCTTTCGGTCTGTTAAATATAGAATTAAATGCATTTTGTTATATTGGTTTGATCCTGCCAGAAATCCAGTTTGTAACTTCTTATGAACTTTGCCATGATCAGTTCCTTCTGTGAACTACGGAATGCCCACTCCCCCTCTTGTTGTAGAGAAGAGGAGAGGGGGAGGTTTTCTGTAGTCCCAGTACAGTTTCTGTCCTAGGATGACAACGCTGCTTGTCCACAGATACAGTACAGTGAGTAAGCACCATCACCCTAGAGCAGGAAGTGTGTTACTGGCAGGATCAACAGGTGAGAATAAAGGAAACAAATACTAATGCAACCACCACATCTAATGACTGGTAAACTGCAATATATAACATTTGTGTTCATTGGTTTAGGTACACTTCATGCACAGTTAAGCTAAGCAAATATACAAACGGACTTTTATCATTTCATGGACAGGCCTCTTTGTCATGGTATTGCAGGCAAATCAGATTGTGTGGAAAACAATCTACACCTATTTGATTACCTGGAATGCACTGATCTGAGGAACAAAATAATTTTTCTCATGGCACTATTTATTTAAAGGAGTTGTAAAGCCCCAGCATTTAATATCCTGGGCAGTGCAGTGGTGTTGTGGTTAGCACTTCTGCCTTGCAGCACTCCGGATACCTGGTTTCAACCCCGGCCAGGTCACTATCTGCAAGGAGTTTGCATGTTCTCCCTGTGCTTGTGTGGGTTTCCTCCGGGTACTCAGGTTTCCTCCCACACCCCAAAGACATGCTGGAAGGTTAATTGGCTGCTCTCACAATTGTCCCTATACGTATACATGTGAGATATGGACCTTAGATTGTTAGCTCCTTGAGGGCAGGACTGATGTGAATGTGCTCTATGTAAAGTGCTTTGTAAATTGCCGGTGCTATATAAATACCTATGATAAATAAAATATTCTGTTCTAACATCAGGATGGTATATGATGGGGCTTTAAAACTCTTTTAAATAAACACTGAAAGGAAAAAATACTATTGTTCCTCTGAGATCAGTGCACACATACTAGAGTTGTTTTTGATAATGCAATGAAAGCTTGCTTGAAAAAAATCCCTCATGTATAGTGAGTGCTGCCTTCTGTATGCTCATCACTTATAACAACTTCCTGGATTCCCAGTGTGCTTTTGTCTCTTTCCCTGCCGCTTGATGTAATTAAATTCTGATTTCTCAAGACTACATGGCCCATCATGCAATGCATCCAGCAAGCAATGATGATGTTACATTGTGGCAATGGCTTGTGTTCACTGAAAGAGATGGGAAAGAGCTGAGTTATAGTTCAGACCGCAGGCTTTGTGAGACGAGTGACATAGGAAGTGCATACCAACAGGACTGAGTGAAATTGGTGTTCTGTGCTCTGAGGCAGTTCATTCTATGGGCATCATCAATGAGTACGTTTACAAACTTCCAGATCAATATGGTTATTAGGTGTGGTATAGAACGTATGGAATTTCAATATGAAAATACGTATTTATTTTTAGTTTTTGACCATCGATTCGATACCATTTAAGTTTTCTGACTGGATACTGTCCCTGAACTCATTGGATGCTGTAATCTTCTGGATACAATTACCAGATGGGAACCCTTGTACAGTGTGCAAAGAAGATGATTTGCCAAAGACTGGCGCAGCTTGTGCTATTTTTTCTATTACTGCAATTCTTATTTGTAATCTACGTCTGTTCTTTTTCTAAGAGTTGATAAACAAATCTGAGAAGCTAGTTGTGAGCTGGATCATATTTACTCAGCCTTCCCCTAATTAAATACTTCCCTGTTTCTCTTCTTGGTAAATAATTACATTTGAAATTATCCTCCAATTTAATTTGTCTACTCGTCTAAGATCTTTTTTAAAATAATTGAACATGAAAATCCACTGCTTGTTGCATGTCATGAGCTTTATTACGGTGTATCTATGCTTGATTAAAAAATACAAATTGAGCAATCTTTTTTAAAGTGGCTAATTATTATATGTTAAATAGGATGAAAATCAGGCTTTAGGTGCCCCCAGACTATGGTGTTCAGGTCAATATAGCTCAGGCACCATTGCTCTGTAGTTGCCCCTAAATTGGGTGTATCGGTTAACAGATTGAAAGGACTATCTTTTCATTAAAGTGACACTAAACTCAGAAGTTAAATCTTAAAAATGCATTAGCCATTAAAGAGGACCTTTACACTCAAAAATCAAATTCTACCAATGCATCCCTCTATGTATGATGATTAATAATAACATAGACATGTCAGGTGTAAAATGCTGTGATTATGAAATACTTACACTTGCAGAGCATTCACTTCCTGCTTTGAAAGCGCAAAATGACTTCAGTTGGCCAAAACAATGCATCCTGGGATTGCCTTGTCATCAGCAGTGCATTGCTGGTAAATCTCATCTGTAATCTCAGGAGATTTCAGGGAAAGGCATTTTCCTCCCCTGAGATGATGTGCATGGTCACATGTCCTAGTCACACGTGCCAGAAATTCAGGAGGTAAATGGAGATCTAGTACCCTGCCCTTAGTAAACATGGCCACTGTCAGAAGACTGGGGAAGGAAAGAGAAATAAGGTATGCAAAGATTACAAAGCCTGCAGTTATCTGTGTTGTGTTTGTAGTCTATCATTACTAAACATTTCTAAAAGTGTATTTTATTGTTATTTTAAAGTTATGGGTAAAGGTCCTCCTTAACAAAAATGTATCATATTTATGTATCACTCAGCTGTAGATGCTCAAATCATCTCTGAATTCATACTGACACTGTCCTTCCTTCTGGAAGGTTGCTACTTTTGTTCCCCAGGGTCCCTGAGTGTGTTGTAAAGTAGCCACCACTTCAAGCTTGTTTCCATGATAGACTACAATCTCATGGTTAGTTTTCTAATTTGTATTGCGATTGTAGTCATCACAGGAGAGAGCTTGGAGTGGTGGCTACTTTACAACACACACAGGGACCAAGAGATGATTTGAGGATCTGCACCTGTGTGATACACAAATAAGATACATTTTTGTTAATAGTTGAGGTACTTGAATGCATTTTTAAGATTTAACTTCTGGGTTTAGTGTCACTTTAAGTACATCTACTGAATTGTAAGCTCTGACAAGCAGGGTCCTCCTAACTCTTGTATTGAAATTGTATTCTAACTTTCTCCCTCCATTCTGCAAAGCACTGCATAAACTGTTTGTGTTATATAAACCCACTAAGTGAGAAGGGAGCATGGAGTGGTTTGCCGGCCAATCAGGAAGCTGGGCAGTAGGCGTGTGCGATTCGTTTAGTTCCGAATCGAAATTCGGACAAAATTTCGGAAATTTGGACATCCGGATGTATCCGAATTACAGATATAACGAATGCAAATTAATCCGAATTTCTGATTCCGAAATTCGTTAGCGCTAGTCTGTACGAAATTTAGTTGCAGCAAAATGACATTTGAGGAAATTTTTGTTTGTTTTCCTCAAATGTCTTTGCTACCACGAACAAACGAAAACAAAACAAACTTTCGTACAGACTACCGCTAACGAATTTCGCCCGAATCATGAAACAAATTGACTTCCTGACCTGAATCCCGAAAAACAAAATTACGCAAAATCCGAATCGAAACAAAACAATTTTTTTCCTGGCGCACATGTCTACTGGGCAGCGTGTAATGACTCGCCACTTGAGATTCCGAAATTCGTTAGCGCTAGTCTGTACGAAATTTAGTTGCAGCAAAATGACATTTGAGGAAATTTTTGTTTGTTTTCCTCAAATGTCTTTGCTACCACGAACAAACGAAAACAAAACAAACTTTCGTACAGACTACCGCTAACGAATTTCGCCCGAATCATGAAACAAATTGACTTCCTGACCTGAATCCCGAAAAACAAAATTACGCAAAATCCGAATCGAAACAAAACAATTTTTTTCCTGGCGCACATGTCTACTGGGCAGCGTGTAATGACTCGCCACTTGACTTCCTGATACCGGAAGTTCTGGTATCGGGATAGGCATCTGGAGCAATTGGGCTAATACGAGGTCGCCCAAATACTCAGTATCAGCACCGATACCAATAGTAGTATCGGTGCATCCCTATATACAATCATACAATACAAGTGGGTCTCCCCATTGTATCCCAAAAATATTATACTCAGGACTCAATTGGATGTGTAGCAGCCCAGTTCATTGTTCATTGAGTGGATGGACAACAATTTACTACACCATTGACAGTCTGTCTGGCTATCATTGTACCCCTAACTACCTTGACAACAATCAATCAAGACCCCTGATGACCCCCAGAACCATTAGTGTAGGAATATCCAAAGTAAAGCACTGTTAAATCAGGTAATTGGTAATTTGGAGCTTTCCATCAGCATTCGGTGGCCACAATCTGCCCAACACAGCTTCTTTAGTTTTTCAGTTATTAATGGTCAAACACTGGAAATGAGCCAAAAGCTTTACATTGCCCCTGGTAAAAACCTTTTTCTTATCTCTAAAGCCAGTTTGGCCATTTGGTCACTCAAAATTGAGGGATAATTGTAACCGTAGAGGATGGTTTGCTATGGCTGAAAGTTGATCTAATGTTCTTAAATTACAAACAATCACACATATCTTCTCGGGCACCCCCTGAAGCCTGTAACCCAGGGATTTCTAGTATGTAGTGAAGGGGTGTCTCCTCCTCTACACTCTCCTGTATCTTCTTACTGGTATATCACTATAAAAGGAAGCTGTGAATCACAGTGGGCAACACAGTGGCATAGTGGTTAGCACTTTTGCTTTACAGCACTGAGGGTCCCTGGTTCAAATCCCAATCAGGACACTATCTGTAAGGAATTTGTATGTGCTCCCTGTGCTTGTGTGGGTTTCATTCCAAGAGCATCTTGATAGATTAATTGGCTCTGATCTAAATTGGCCCTGTGTGTATATGAGATAGGTACCTTAGATTGCAAGATCTTTGAGGGCACGGAGTGGCACTTTTGGCAAAATGCCGAAAGTGCCATTTTCTGGCCGATATAGCAGTACATCCGTGATTTCTCTCCTCCCCGCTGGGCGCTGCTCTGTGTCCCAGCGGGGAGGAGAGAAACTGTCACAGGAGGCCGAGCACTGCTGGAGGAGAGCGCTGTGACCGGCCGGCATCTCTCCTCCCTGCACCGCTCATCCTCCTGTCACAGATCGGGAGAGCGGTGTGGGTGGAAACAGCTTGCAGTGCTGTCATAGGTGGCTGAGCTCCGCTTGCTCAGCCTCCTGTGACAGCGTGTCAGGAAGAAGAGTGGTACAAACACTCAGCGATCAGTGATCGATGAGTGTTTGTAAATAATTGAGGACAGGGTATGTTTACTATATCCTCAATTATGAATGAATGGGAAGTGATCTACATCACTTCCTGTTCACTCCTGAATGTGGTTATAGTAAACATACTCTCTCCTCAAGTTATGAAGGAACAAGAACACTCAGTATAGAGGATTCCTGTTCATCTATAACAGGGGCTGCAGAAAAAGAGTGTTCATAAAATATTAACAAAAATTTTGAAAAAGTTAGAATAAAAACATATTTGGTTTCGGTTTCGGCCTGACATTTTTTTTTCATTTTGGTTTTGTTTCGGTTTTGAAATTTTCATTTCAGTGCACCTCTAACAAAATCAGCAAAAAAATGTGTTATGAGAGTGCAGAGCCAATTGAGACTTGACTTTGTGGGTCAAGAAATAGGGAATCATCTGGCCTTTCTTTTGTTTTCATATAAAAAAAGGTTTTACAAAATGTATGATGTGAAAAAAGGGTATATGATGCCGCATCATCATTCATATGTAACTAGGGCAGCATAATCCATACAAACAACAGGTCGCACTACTGGTGACATCATTTACAAGTTACTTTATTCCACAAGGCAAAAGAAGAGTAAATGCTGCAGTCCCTTTCTAGGCACTGCCCACTGACGCATTTCACCCATAGTAGACCTCTTGGATGTATAGATCATGTATGGAGCAAAAGCGGGCTCCTCTGGTTGGGACTTGGCTTACCTGGCTACATTACAGGAAGTCTTGGAGTGATGGAGTTTAGTGAATTCTAGGGTAGCATGATGTTTAATACAGTGCTAATTCTAGCATATCCCTCTATTTCATGATGACAGTTGATGAAGCTTATAGTGAGTACATTTGTTAAAGAGATACATTTTATTTTCAATATGGTACTCTTTTTAAAACTACAAAGTTATGCAATAATAATTTTTCTGCAGAGTAACAGTTAAAGGGAGTCATAGAGAGGTGTATCCCCCTTGATATTCTTCCACATAGAGCTGCTGAATGCTAACACAAATTAGGGCAGACTTTTCTTGTATACTTTGAAAGATGAGATAAAAAGAAATATTGATCTGCAGAAACAGGGCTACATAGTTTTCATCAGGAGGCTTTTTTTTGGCAACCTCAACATAGCTGTTTGTTGTCAGCATTGCAACAGGTTAGAGGTGAAAAATCAAATTTTATCTCTCAGCTGTAACTGTCAGCAATGTGAATAAAACAAGCAGCAGCTGCATCATACCATTTCCATGAGCGTGTAGAAAGCCAAGTCCAAAATAGCTTTTGAAGTCGGGATGAGTTTTTGTTCTGATGGGCCCCGTAAGACTCCACTGTTTTGTTAAAGGAAACAAGATGAAGCCACTAGAGACTGGAGCTGTCTAGGAAAAGATTATTTAAACTCTCAACTAATCTACCTATAAAATGTAACCTGGAAAGAGATTGTGCAATTCTGTAATCAATTTAGCTTTCCTCCACTAATGTTTATCTAGGATATTAAAAAAGATACTTTATCTCTGTAAATATCAGATACAATTCTCAATTTGCTCTTAAAACAAAACTGCTTTTTAAATAATGAGGCCGTTCACATTAAAGTGTTTGTTCACTTTCATAATCTCTGATAATGTATGACTAAAAATACATTAGCAGGCACTGGGCAGCTGCTCCCTTCTGATCCAGTTTGCCTTAAAGGGAAACTATAATGTATTTTCAGAAAGTATGCATTTTAAATTATTATTGTGATATTTGTCTGAAAGTAATTATTTTGCTTGCCTACTCTATTCAGTTTGTAATCAGTCTTTAGTACAACTTTTTTTTTAGCCCCTTCACTATGGAGGAACCCTTGAAGACATTTTCAGGAGAACCCTTACTAAAATGACTATAGTTACAAGTCACAGTATATTAGCATGATTAGCAACTTGTAGTAATAATAATAGAAAATATTAGTATAAAATAGTTTTTAGGTTGTGGCCCTTCTTCTACTGACCCTTCATTGGTGGTCACTAGGAGAAGGGCCACCTAACATTGATGGTTTGAAGTAAGGATGACCTCACTATAGACAGCTAAAATGACCACTGGTGTCACTGGCTCCATTGATCCCATGCGATTGCCTCCAACATCAGCCATAAAACTATGCAGGTATAGAGAGGCACCAGATTAATCCTCCATGGCTCACTGCTCAAGTAACCCCTACCAACCTCTGGATGAACCATAGTGCTTCACAGAACGCTAGTGGAGAAAAGCTGCTTTGGTAATTGTGCTCTATTTTGAAATGTAGCTCCACGTTTCCCACTGCTTCTTTATTAAAGAACTCAAGGGAATGTAAAATGTAACCCTTGCAACTGCTCATTTTGGCCTAGGGTATAAATAAGGTAAAATAAACTCAAATGATCCTCAGTCCTGCGGTGGTGAGCGCTCACCTCTCTCTCCCTCAGCTCTGGTGGGGGAATGTCCCTAGACATCCTCATGTCTAATGCAGCTGCATTAGACATGATGACTTCCTTAGACCACCGGAGCCTGGGGAAGAAGAGGCGGTGGAAACCGGTCTAGTAGCCAAGCGGGATCGCGGATCAGGTGAGTTTATTTTCTTTATTTTAGCCCCTAGATAAGCATGTAACCCTTGCAGTGCAGATGTAGCCCAACTGCAAGGGTTAATTTTTACGTATAAGGCACAAGTACCCACTACTCCTGTCATACCCTAATGCAGTGTTAGATATCTGTGGGATCAATCTCCAGGGCCGAGTGTCATCACATATTGGGTGGGATGCATGGCAAACAATGTACATGACTTTTTAATATGGCGGATATTTGCATATGATCTTTGCCAGGGCAGCTGTCAGAATGGCAGGCAGGAGTGCAAATCAATAGGGCACTGGCAGAGGTTTATTTAAAGGAGAACTATGAGGTGAGTGCTTTTCAGTCACCTCATAGTTCTAGCCGACCTGTGACAATGAGACTGTCACAGGTCGGCTCAGTAGATCGGGAGGTGAGCGAACACAAACTCAAACAGTATACCGCGAGCTGTAGCTCGCGGTATACTGAGCTTAGGGTAACGGGAGGACGCTAGTTTGTGTCCTCCCGTTACCCTAAGGAGAACTATGGGGAAAACACTGACCCCATAGTTCTCCTTTAAGGAAAGGTTTGCTTCCACGAAATAAAAAACCCCAACATTTGGATGTCTGCAACTCGGCATTTGAAAAAATCGTTGGCTGTTTACAGCATGTGTTTTATATTAAACCATACAATGTAAGGAGATAAAATATGCAATCACTCATTCTACATCTTATATTTATTGCCTTTATTTATATGTTATTTATAAATGTGAATCCTTCAACAGCTGTGGAAGGGATCTTATCTCCCGCATTAAATCGCCTTTATGACTTTCACTCCATTTCCATATTTCCACATACTCTTAGAGACATTTTATTTTTCTGTAAAATGTTGTACCAGGACACAGAATATATTTTCTTTGTTGTTCACTACTTCATTAAATCTAGCTTTTAATGGCTGGCGTTAGGCCCCCCTGACAGAGGTAATATAGTTACAAATTTCTGGCTATTGAGCTCTGTGGTGTTCTTATGCAGGGAAGATTTGTATTTAACTGTCTCCTTTTACAGTTTATAAACTATTGCCATTTAGACCACAAGCCATATACAGTGATGGTTAATCTCCTCTGATTAAACCTCATATACTATAACACAAAGAGACACCCGCCGAGTATGCCTTCAGCTTAAAAGAATTGTAAAGTCACAGTCTTTTCCTGCTGCTTGATGTGATGCAATATTGATTTCGTAAGACTATATGACCCATAATGCTTTGCTGCCAGTAGCCAATGATAATGTTACATTGTTCAGACGTTGAGTTGTAGATCAGAAGGCAGGCTCTGTGATTGTGGCACAAGGAAGTGCATTTTCCCGGTGCTGAGCGAAATTGTGCATTGAGGAAGTATATCCTATGGGTATCTTCTGTAAGTATGTTTGCAACTTCTAGATTAAGATGGTTCTTAGGAGTGGGATAGAACCTATGGAAATTCAGTACGGAAATACATTTTATTTTTATTTTTTGACCTTAGATACCCTTTACAGGCTGTTTATACATGTAAACCATCAAACATAGATTCTGTAATTTCTATTGCTCCAAAATGATCATTCATCACAATAAAGAGAAAGATCAATTAGGCTAAATTTGATTGGATTTTTTTGCCAGGAGCAGCAGTTCTTTTCTGATAGAAGGGCTTGTTTATTCAATGAATCATACATTTAATACAATCAGTTTCTATATGATATAATTCTTTCATTCATTCAATAATTTTGCCAGATGATCATATCATAACATGTATGGCCAAAAAACGAAAACTAGTCATAACCTGGATTAAAAAAGCATGTTAATATTCAGTCTCACATTATTACAATTGTAGCTGCTTTTTCAAAAGACTTTGAGGGCAATTAAAAAAAACATTTTTTGTGACACCTTTCTAAGTCACTGGGGTTGATTTACTAACCTTATAAACACGCCACGAACAAGTATACACCTCTGTAGTGTGTTCCCTCCCAGCATGATCTATTGGTGGAATCTAGACACCTTTGTAGTGTGTACACACCCAGCAGGTGTGTTGTGCAAAGCCCTGCATGAATTGCAAGGTGATGTTGTGTAAATTAGCTCTACATTGTGTTGCTTGCGTTGATGAATGCAGGAATGTAAATGCATGAGCTAACCATTTTTGTCTAAACTGTGAAGCAGCATTATATATGCATCATGTGCATGATTTTTCCATATATGGCATTAGTGGAGATATGTTTTTAGAGACTTTTTGGTTGATAAATACATTTTGCTGTGTGAAAATCACACGCACCTAGTGCGTGCGTGTGTTTAGGTTAGTAAATCACCCCCACTGACTAAGGCTTCACTCACACCTACATAGTAAGTGCGTTATGGTGTACCTGCGGCAGGAGCCTACAAATTCCAGTGGCAGGAATCCGAAATATGATGTTTACAAGCAGCAGCTGTCACCCCTTCAAGTTAATGATAAAGTGACAGCAGTTGCATTTGAAAGAAGCAATCCTCTGGCACTCTGGATGTAATCATATGTGGTTAGGAATGGACCACTGTCCCTGGATGCATGATCAATGCATCCAGGAATAGTGATTTACTCCTAACCACATGTAATCGTATCACATATGACCAAATGTGGAGTGCCAGCGCACTGCTGCTTTCAAGTGCAGCCACTGTCACCCGATCATTAACTTGAACAGGTGACAGCTGCCACTTCTAAATGGCATATTTGGGATTCCTGCTGCAGGAATTCATAGGTTTGTGTGTGAAAAATGGGGGAACCCAAGGTAGAGGTTACATAGAACAACAAAACATATCAGAATATAAACTAAATGATATAATGGTAATCACTTCCAGGCTTGTCAGCTGTTATCTCTGTGTTCTGAGAGGATATGAAAGAAACAACAGGTTCCCACTAGGCTACACATCAGAGATCAGCTGAGAAGCCATATGATCACATAAATGTTCTTCAAACAAAATTAGCATGTAAAAAATCAATTTATTTAAAAAAAAAATATATATAAACATAATTTACCCAATGAGCACACATGTGCCCCCCTCCCCAACATTAGCAAAAAACCCTCCCTATAAAAACACAACGCATGTAAGACTAGTTGGGTACCTGATGTAGTCCTATATAGAAAAAAATAATAGGTTCCTGTCGCAGGGATCTCAAAACTCATCTACTATGTAGATGTGAATGAAGCCTAAAAATGAATATGCAGATTAGGAGTTCTGATTTTACTTTGGCTTTTCTGATTTGCATGCCTGTTCCAGGACAGTGTCTCAAAGAACTGAAACCCGAAACAGTCAGCAAACAGACATTTTCAGAACAAAGGGTAAGGACCCATTCACACCAGCTGCCATGCTACACTGCATGGCTGCTGGTGTACATGGGCCCAGTACAGTGCTGATGCTCTGATCATGACGTATAATGCTGTTTTCATTTTTTTAATGTGATGTCACTGGTTGCCAGGAGCTGGGTGGGACGCAGGTTACCACTCCCACCCTCCCCTTCCCCGCCTCAGGCAGCAAAAAGGCTAAGCACACTATTGGGCACAGCTGTTGTACCTTGTCACACTGCGTTAAAACAAAGTTAAAACAAAGTACTGCATGCACATGTCAAAGGCCTCACATGAGACCCTCTATAATTTTCAAGTTGCCCACCACTGGTCTAAAGTATCCCTCAACAAACTCTTTTTCGTAACTCTAGGATAAACAAACCTCTTACTTTCACATTGTTTAAATCTCCTACACTCTCTATTAAACGTTAGTAAAAGAAACCCCACAAACATTACAAAAACAAGCAGGACTCTGCATATCTTCTATCCATGCTTATTACTGTAAATTCAAGAGGCTATATCTATCGTAGACCTATCAAAAATAATTTGTTGAGGAAAATCTTGAAGACAAGCCTTTCTATTTCTTTCAGTACAGGTTTCCTTTATATACAGTGGCCAATATGAGTGCTGTATATAAGCAGGGTCTTGTTTTATGGATTATGCTGATAATATAATGAAGCTGATTTACTAAAGAAGTTGAGAATCTCCATGAAAACAATTGTGTGAACAATAGATCAGTTGAAGAGCATCAGCACATAATTGGGTATTCAAAGTGAACAAGAATTTGCTTTTCACATGAATTGATGCTAATATTCACAAATCTTTTTTCAGCGAGGATACTCAACTGCTATATCAGCCTCCCTACCTCTGTACTACCTATTAACCACGATTGATTGGTAAATATATCACTATGACTACATTCTGTTTGTGTGTTTTAAGACATGTATTCTTTATTATGAGTGTTAGTCAAGTTTTATGATGTCTGCTTGTGATTTATGATTGACGATCCACATGCCAGCATATCAGTAGTATGCGGTAAGGAAATATCCCTGTGTGTTTTTAAATATATTCTTTGAAGTATTCCTGATAACTGCCTCACCTGCTTTTTATATCAGCACGTAATATATTTTGTCACTTTACAAATGAATGTGAAGACCAGTGCCCTATGCCACATATACATTTTGGAGGAAAGCATTATATTCTTATATTTTAAGCCAAAAATAAATTTTCAGTTTAAATCAGCTAAATACATTCCAGGTTCATTGAAACAAAAGGTGGTCGAAGTCTCACAGTTTGTTTTCTAATCAGCCACAGCTTAAGTGGAAAAGACTATGGAATCTCTTTGCAGAGGTCTGACACGTCCCCTCCTTAGTCAGAGCCCTCCAATCAGTAGGAAGCTTAGGCTTTGCTGATTGCAGAGCTATAGGTCTGACTCAGGCAGGGGCGTGTCAGACGTCTGCAATGAGACCACTGCTTCCACACAGAGAGTAATGGTCCTAGTCTACAGCTGCTGGCAGGGTTCAAGGTTTTTCTACTCAGACGGTGGCTGCTTTAGAAAGAAAACAAGCTGACATTGGACAACTCTTGTTTTATTGCACTTAGAATGTTTTTAGCTGATTTAGCCTCGTTCCAGCTACCACAAAGCCAGATGTGGTATTGTTAGTCCTCCCGCTGTAAGTTACATGAAATTTAAGCTGGGTATACATGGTTATATTTTCTCCATTCAACCTGTGGGCTGAACAAAGAAAATATAACAGATTCCTCCATTAATGGATGGACGAATCCCCCACTGTTTTTCCGGCCGCTCTCAGAATACCCAAACCGGGCCTTGCAGCTGATTGGCTGCAAGCTTCATTTGGCCAAGAATATTCCAACCTACTCCTTTGATCAGCTGATCTAAGCATGCCAGACGGAAAAGTGCTGACAGGGGCACCCACTGTGTGAATTTCGGCAAGAACTAGACGAAGTTCACACCATGTATATTCTACTTTACTCTCCCCATTAGAGTCTTCGGATAAGTCAACCTGATTCAACCCATTGTCATAAAATATCATGAGTCTTTGTCATAGGAAAGGTTTACTTTAACAGAGTCATGACTGCCTCTTAACTAATTAAACCCCTAACATTTTCTGATATCAGGTGAGGACAATAGGTTACAACTGGGGGCAGCGCAAAGGATAAGTCAAGGATATGCAGGTTCTGGACATACAATATAATGTATGCTACACTGTTAACCCAAGAACATCTAGGGTGCCAGTGTATGGTGGATGCTCCATCCGTCTACTTATACCTTACATATCCTGTTTGCTTTGAAACCTATGCACAAAGCAGAGGCCACTACGAACAGTAAAATATCCTTCCCGAGCCACTGAGTGAAGCAGTAATCATAAAATGTAATATGTGCTACATATTGTTAGCTTCCTATTTACCCCTTCTGGTGGCAATATACATTTCAATATTTGTGTCTTGTTTCAGTCAGTAGCAAATAGAAATTTGACAGCCCACAGTATGACAAGCTTTTACAAAAGTGAAGGAAGTGATTAGCTGTAGCTGTGTGTGAGAGAGAAAGACTTTCTGTATTGCCGTGCTGTGCTGTGCCGTGCCTTGCTGGAAGGACTTCTATTCCTGGGAAAGGATTCCCCCAGGCTTGGGACTTTTTAACAAGTCGGTGAGACACACTTATATATA